>NC_052536.1:34358554-34659054 GCF_016699485.2 Gallus gallus | reverse complement strand
CAAATTGGAACTTCTGCCTCTTTCTTGAACACTTTTTAAAGGCTTGGTTGCCTGCAGTGATTTTATACTCTTTTTCCTGTCTCATTTTGGCTAGGTAAGTGTGGTATGGTTCAAACCTGGTGTTGGAAGTTAAATCTGTTCATTTCATTTCCAGACAGTGAGATATTATCAATTATTTCACAGAAAGAAGCAAGCAAAAAATGGTGCAAAAAGTATTATTTTATTAAACTTTGTTCCTGTCTTCTAGGAATTCTCTGCTAATTTTTGGCAGAGGTTAAGGTGCTATGTTTAACCCTATGATTCTTGCACACCAGAGTGTTATGTTGATCTCTCCAGGTGTGAAAAAGAAAGAAATCTTCTAGCATTACTTCTAGCAGACAGGCTTTGAGTGAAATAAGAGGGAGGAGTGGGAGCACACTGGGCTCCAGTTCTCAGAGACAGCTGATCACAGGAAAACATAAGACCCAAGGACTTGGGTGTCAGCCAAGCTGTATGAATCCAGTGGAAGATTCCAGTTATTGAAAAGTTTCATAAATGTTAAATAATTCAGTTAGCCTTTTATAATTTGTGAATGCGTAAATTTTATATTTACATGAAAAGAAATCCAAACGTTCATCCCATACCCAAGACCTGAATTGTGTCAGCCAAACAAATACAGAAAAAAATAAACTCATGTATACATAAAGTTTCCAAACTGAAACTTGTCTGCACTTCCTTTGTTTTGACTTCCTATCTGTTTTCCCCAACATCACTACAGCTTTGCATGCATCCTTGAATTCTTCCCCACTTTATTCTCTCCCATTTTTGTGCATACTGTTGAAACGAGGTCCTATGACCCTTCTTCCCCCCCCCCCTTTTGCATGTACATCTATGAATAACTCTAAGTTGGGTTTAATTTTAAAAGAAGAAGAAATCTGAATATATTTTAAAAATAAAACGTAGGATGGATCTGCTACAAGATTCCAAGGACCACAGACAATCAATCAGTTGGTTTGACATTCAGACAAAGACAAGGAGAGCATAAGGATTCTAAGCCCTCTACCTAACACTTGGGGCATTTCTGATAGCCACTGAGGAAAGAAGGCAGCTGAATCAGTCAGGTCTCCACTCACTTCTATCTCTATTATGCGTAACAGTCAAGAGAAAAGATACTTGAATATTTTTTCTGTTATCAAACAGATAACAGATAACAAGATAACATTCTGCAAGCAGAATGCAGAAATGTTGCAATCTCTTCCAAAGCATAATTAAGGTGAAAATTTAAGGTACATCAGCATAGGTAGAAATGAGCAGGCAACTGTTCAGAGACACCACTGAAACATACCATAGATAAAATACCGTTAGCACGGATCTTAATTTCTAGAAAGAAATGCCCTTTATGGTCCATGTGCATGTTTGTCTATAGCCTGAACAACAAAGCACAGTCTACATACATATACCGATACTTATTGTAGTGTGTAATATAACACGTGAACAGAAAAGTAACAACATTCTGGCTAACTTGCCTGCACGAGCCCCCTCCTGTCATAAAATTCAGGGTTGGTCTCTGCATAGGAAACTCCTTTTAGCGAAATTGATGGTAATCTCACATAACTAGGTCTTAATGATATTACCAGGGTACTAGACTTATATAAACTAAACTCAGTACGCAGTCTTTTCTTTCCCTTCCCACTGCACTAATACTACAAAGCAGAGCAGACTGCAGCAATTACCCATTTGATAATGCTACTTGATATGCAAATAAAGTATGAATATCTTTAGAGACAGTTGTCCTAAGGTTATTTCAGAAGTCCATCCTGTCAGTAGTTGGCTCTTATCTACCTTTCAACATATAATTACATCACTGCACTTTTATTTATGTTACTTTCTCTGAAATTTAGTATTGTTCATATAGAGATCTTCAGATAACTCAGTCTAGGAGATAAAATATAAATAGGAAGCTTAGCACTTGCTTATGAGTTAAGCAGTTGAACACTTCTGTAAGTCTTGACCAAGGTTCTTTACAATTGAAAACATCAGCAGCTGATAAAAAGTGAACTGAAGTCCAAGGTCACAAAGCAGGCCAGTACCAGACAGAATTGAAGCAAGGTCTTGAATCCCCAGCTTCAGTCCATCCTCTGCTGAAGTGGTGAATGCCCTCAGTACTTCAACAGATATCAAATATTTACTGAGACTTTCTATGTTTGTTTTGATATATATATATATTTTTATTATTATTATTATTTTTTTTGAGATGTAGAGGGCAATGAAATTCAAGAATTATTCCTTTGGTGTTGGGGAAAGAGTTTAAATACATTTTAGTAGTCCTAAATTATTAAGATTTACTTTCATTTGATATCCTCTTACTTCTCACAAAGTAAAACAGGAGCATTCAGTGAGTATTTTATACATATTCCATTCCTCATCTATTTCTCTTAACACCCAACCTCTTCAGGTGCCTCATGTTGAAGATATAATCCTTGTAGCTTCAGACTAGCTCTATTCTTGTTACATCTTTCTTTAGTAATAAGAACTGAATATATTAAAGTGATGTCATACTGTCAATTTACATATAACAATATATTTGCTGTAACATCTACACTACTAGGAGCATTTTCAATATCATTTTCTACCCCAACCCTCAATAAAGCTGAAGACTTCATTTTTTTGTTTAGTGTTGCACACTAACACAAAGATTTTCCACTGAGCTGTCCTCTAGGTTATAGTTAATTTAGAACCCAGCAATGTGTATGAGTAGTTCAAATTGTTTTTACCCCAACATGCACTACTTTTCATCTGCCAGCAATGAATCATTTGCTATTATGCTGCCTGTTAGCTCAGTGAGGTGCCTCAGAAGTCTCTCAGTTTCTTCTAATCTCTAAAAATCTATGCAGAAGTGAGCTCTTTCCACCTTATTCCTCCCCTTTTACAGTTCACAAGCATATAGACTTTTTTGAAGAAACTTTAAATGAAGGACATTTCAGAAGCATTTAACAGAAAAAAAATATCACGCCCTCCCCTCCTCTAGCCTCCTACAACCCTCCAAAAAAAAAATCTGACTAATATTTGCTAAGAAAATAATGATAAATTTGAAAATTACTCTTTTTGAGTACAAGAGTCACCCTAATTTCCTTTAAAAAATTAACTGTTTTTATTTTCATAAAGTATTATTGTCTTATTAGAAACAGATTAAAAACACTTGAAAGTAAGTTTTAACCTCATAACGTTAACTAGAATAAGTGAAATATTGTTGGTGCGTTTTAAGCTTTGTTTTTAAATGTTTGAACCAACATTTTGCCATTCATGTGCAAGAATAGAATCAGGAGTAGAACAAGGCCTGTAAGACTAAATGCAATCTTCAGACCATAATCCAGAATAGGACTATAGGTTTCATTTCCCATCATCAGGATAAAAGGCAAAAATCTGACTGTTAATGGACCTGCTGAGTTCAAGCCTTCGGTGTCCTATATGTTAGTTTTTGATGGTGAATTCTAGATTCATACAGTGCATAGAAACGTACATTTCTGCTGACAGGACCTCCTAGGGCAACAAGGTGTGAAGAGAGATCGTGCTGAGTTCTCTAGAACGTAGAGAGAAACATTGCATCCTGATGCATATAACTATTGAAGTTTTGCAAATCTCTCAGACAATGAGATTTCTCCAGCTCAGCAGAATAATATCTCAGAATCTACAATTCTGTATTTTTTCCCTTTTCTCTCTTTTTTTTTTTTTTTTAAAGAAATGTGCTCTAAAAGATCTTTGTGAGCTTGAACATGTTTCTGTTTCGGGAACAAAATAAACGGGTAAAAATTCATAAGTAATATCTTGACATGTGTATCTTATTCATTAGAGCAATTAAATTTACATAGGTAGGGAATATGCTCCTGAGAATAAGCTTCCTGAAGTTTGACTTGGTCTGAAGCCAAAACATTTCAGGTTTAGTACTCAGGAGTATTATGTAGAAGATAAACTACTTGATATCAGATTTTGGGAAAGGTAGAATTAACATTGTCTTGTTACACAACAATTCATTGGAGGGAACATACCCTACATCACTTGCTCATGCTCACAATAATACTAGAAACACACTCTGGCTTAAGGGAGTTGAATGTTTAAATGTTTGTAAAATGCTCTTAGGGAGTATTCCAACAAAACGTGAGAAATACTCTCCACTTTATTTTTAGGTTAGCACACTATTGTGCTACTTCAAAAAAGATTTTAAGTATTATGTACCCTTAACATAAAATGTCTCATCATTAAAATGCAACTCCTATGAATGTCCTATGAATGGGAGAGCTTTATTACTGATCTTGCCCTTCTTTTGAGGGAAAAGAATGGTTCTTGAACAATTTTGTTGCAATTCCTCATAAAATGAACTCTCCTATAAAGTTATATTTAAGTAGGACTTTTTTTTTTTTTTTTACAAACAAATGATGGTAACATAGAAAATTTTTCTCCTTTATGTACTCGGAACATAAGGTTTTGCAGTTTCTGAACTCAAGGCTGTAGTACTACATTTGCAGATATATGCATGCCCACATTCACCGGCACGCATCTGAACAGGAACTGACTCAAAAATTCTCTCTTGCTCTCCAAGTGCACTTTCCATCCTGAGGGGGTAAAGATGACTTTCTTGTAATAGTATAAAGCAACTATATCAAATTGTGCTTTTTTTTTTTTTTTTTTTTGCAGATAAGTGAATGGCAATATTCCTTGAAACTACACTCTTGTACACATACCTATTTCATAATATTGGACTAAACATATTAGAGCACGTTTTCAGAAAGTTTCAAGTAGATCCCTTTTTGTTAAATTGATGAAAAGAAGTCCTGAATTATGCAAAAAACCATGGATGTCACTTCGAAGTCAAAACAACAGTGTTCATGCAAAGGAGTAACTGTGTCTCTGCAACTACTGGTGAAATATACAAATTTCTGATTGCCTATTGCTGACATGCACCTATTCTGACAGGCTTTTTTTTTTTTTTTGAACAACAAGGAGCAAAACCATAAGGGAATCTAAATGTATTAATGGAGAGAAAACAGCTGGTGGCACTGAAAGCCTTGGAGAAAAATGCAGTAGAACATTAAAAAAAAGCATTTCAACAAAAAGCTCCTCAGCAGTGCCACCTGTTAATTTATTCTGGATTCACGCTTTTCTGATTCTTAGGAGCCCAACTGGACATGTTTTAGGAGAACCCTTGCAACAGTTTGACTTACTTGGTAAATATACTGCTACTAGACAGCAGTACTGCATTGTTAAGTAGGTTTTGAACAACTACATTCCAATGATACGATTACATTTTTGGAAACAGAACAAGTTTTATACACCTTAAGTTATCCAAATAAAGGAGATGATAATAGTAAAACACTGGAGGATGTTCCAAACAGATGAAATTTAAAAAAGATATTTCATTAGCATAATCCTTAATCTGACACCAACGATTCACAACCACTCTTATGCTTTTTAGTATTATTCAGGCACCATTTTTATACATCTTTTTTTCCCAGATTCTAGTGATGCAAGAAGAAATTTAAGCTGGTAACAGTCAGAATGAATAAACCAAGGGGCAATGAAAGTAGTTGAATTATATAGTTAAGCATTGTTAAAGAGGGTGTGTAAAGCAATATTCTAACTTACTGTGGATAATTTCATTGTAAACAATTTCATAAGTAAGGAAAAACCAGACAGTACATTTATCATCACACAGGATTTAGTAATGCTTAGCAAACTATACTGAGTTAAAAGCTGATTCTTTTTTACTTCAGCTACTGTGACATTTTCATTTTTAAGAGAATGGCAGAGGAACACTCCATTAAAAGACGTTTATTAAATAAGAAATCTGTAGATAGCCTGTTTGCTACCACAACATTTTGAAAGAAAAAAAAAGAATGCTTATCCAGCAATTCAGGTAACTTCTTAATTTCAAAGCCAGTAGAGGCTGTTGAAGTAATCTACCAAATAGCACAATAGGCATCTTCATACAAGCATAAATGCCCATTATATCTTCAATTCCTCTTTACTTTCAGCAATCCTCTAGCAAATCACACTAAAAAAATATATATTTTTTTCCCTGATTCATACTTTTTAATAATCAGAGGTTTTGAATAAATTTTCTTCAGTTTTGATTTTTCTTCTTAAGCAAAGGATTGGTTTTTGCTAAGTTTTGCAACAGCTTTAAGACATCTTTGTTCAATAAACAGTTCCCTTCCTTTCAGTGCATACATCACCCAATATATTTTTCCTCCGAAAGTTCAATTGTTAGCATAAACAATTGGTATCGCATTAGCAAGTGATGAAGTCAAAGAGAAAGTTTTTTCACATAAAAATAGCATGAACAGTCTTGTGAAGTATTTGCTATATTTCCTGCCATATAGTCTGCCATAACAAACTTTATCAGCTACATTTAGGAACAAAACTCCCGCATCTTCTCAGTATGGAGTGATTCTAGCTGTGTGTGTACCGTACATGCTGTTGAAAATGTTTAATAATAGAAGACCATGCACTTTCATGTAATTCATAATTAGGAGATGACTACAACGGCATTATTTAAAATCAAGCCTTTGTTATCAGCACCAGTTTTAGACAGAAGCTGAGAACCATTTGTGAGCTGTGGCAGACCCAGACTGTTCAAAGCAATTGCTGTTCAGCATGAAAGCTGCAATGGAGGTCACAGAACAGGTCAGGAGGAAAGATAGTGTATCGATTTCACACCAGGAATAGAGGCGAAGCAAGGGCCCACTGTTGCTGCATGTGATGTATTTCACTTCAGTTTAAGGCACATTTCATTCCAATTCAAGAGGGGGTGGGGAGCAAAGGGCGAGTGGATTTCACACTGAATCATGATGAATTCTGGACTCGTGTATTCCAGTAAATATCTCCTTCCTGACATTAAGTATTTCTATAGCAGAGTGAACACAATGGAAATTAGAGTGCAACCAGACAGGAGATGAGTACTAAGGAAAAAAACTGTACAACATTAGTTCTATTTTTTCCCAGCTTAGAATATACACAAATATCGCCTTAAAACCAGAAAAACATTATCGAGGACAATCTTTGAAAACAAACAAACAAAACATACTTTGTTCCAATTTGCAATTCCCAACAAATATTTTAAATGCATAGTAAACATGCAAAAAGGTTTTAAATAATGTTCCTCCTCATTTTATTTTCAAGTTGACAAAGCAAATAACTCTGACTGCTCTAGTGAAGAATGTCAGCAAGAGTTCTTAATTTTGTAGGACCATGTTCATGGCTATTCACATTTTGCCACTTAGTGTTATCCATTGTCTGTCTACTCCGAATTTTTATTGCTTCTAAAGAGAGTAAAGCTTTAAACATAGCTAGAGGGATGTTTCTGAAGTTACATGGACTACGGGGTAGCCTTGTTCAATTCCCCTTCCACAACACTATGAAGCTGAATTTCCAGTATTTTTGCTATAAGTGTCAACTCAAACTGTTAAGATCACATATAGTCAAGGTAAAATAGTATGACCTGTAAGGATAAAGTGCTCCTTCCCTCCTCTAGTGTCACATTATATGATTTGTTCTTTAAAAAAAATGCTATTCTTTTGAAATGATGCAACTCTGGTACTCCTCTGGTGACAAGACTGTACAAGTTTTCTAGAGCTTTTTACAAGCTCCACAACGCTATTAAAGTAGCCAGACATTGATATATTTTCAGAACAAAAGATGACTGTATTTGAGACTGCACAGAGATTTCCTATTAAATTATTTATATTAGTTCACTTCCACGTCATTATTTCTTTTCAACTGTTCTAAGGCATCAGTGTCAACTTCTTGAAGTCTCTCATGAAAGCTTTGCTGTCATCAGGGTCTATTTCAGAATCCTTAATTCTGCATAAGGAATCAGTTACCCAGCAAGTTTCCAATCAGAAAGGGCCAGATGCTCCCTCTGCCTCACATTGGAGCTGGGCAGAAGGGCCCCTCACTAAGACAGAGGAGGGCAAAAGGTGGCTGTGCAGTGCATCTGTGTGCTACTGGCCTGCCATAGAACAGCTGAGGCTGCTGTGAGAAAAAAAAAAAAAACTCCAAGCAGAAGTTATGGTTAACTAACTGAAGCAATGCCAGAGATCGCCTACCTCCATATAGAATGATTCATCAGGAAACATCACTAAGTTGTACTGCTAAATTCCATGATAATTATTGCTTGTCAATAATTCTTAAACTTCCACAGTGCTGTGCTGTAAACATGGAAATCTTACAAAGTCATGAGTGAGGTTTCAATGGATTAGCACCTGCCAGCTACAGACATCTACAGCAGGATCTACAGATTCCTGCTGACTCCTAGCATCATATGGTTCTGTGATCTCCTCTGATGTGTAGAGTACGGTTAAACTGCCTGTGAAGGCTCCTCTCAAAGTCCAAAAGCATGGTGGTGCGTGAGGTTGTTCTCCTCAAGATCATGAGCTGCAAAGCAGCTGCAAATTCAGCCCAATCAGCAGAGGCAGAAAGAACAGACGATTTTCTGGCCTCTCTGTCCTGGTATCCAGAGTCACTTCTTGCCTTACAAAGTGACAATGAGACTTTCGCCTTTTTTTTAACCTTACAAAGTGACAAAGACATTTTTATCTCACATCTGTTCTGTTTCCCAGATAATACTGGTGGACAAAATAAGGATTTTTTTCCATTTACAGTTGACCACAGGATTGCTATTGTTCAATGGACAAGGACCTAAGAAATCATTAGGACAACTGTAGACTAAGCTGTTCTAGCATGCAGTCTTGAAAACAGAGCCTGCAAGCCACCCATATGGAACAGACCATAAATCCCAAGAAGTTAAAACCAAAACTCAGTAATTGAACACAGGTTATCAATCCAGACTATTCCATGCTAGGCTCAATTTCAATTCCATGTCTAATCAGAAGATCAGTGACCTCAGTGACACAGCTATTTTACACACTCCCCTTTTCCTCCCCTTGCCCCACCAGCGTGGCAGTTCTATGACATGAAGGGAAAACATATAGCTGTAGAACTTGCTGTCATTGGAGCTCAAGTAGAACCCAAGACTCAGACGTAGTATGGAAAGGTCCATGCCAGTCATTGCTGCTGATAGTCCTTAAGCATGAACAAATGCATCAAGTTACTTGGTACCACAGGGTGGGTTCTCTAGAAGCCCACGCAACAAGTGTCTGCACCAGAAGCTACTATATACTGCACAGCAGGGAAAGCATATGGCAGGAGTGCCAACTGTACTACCATAAGACGGGACAGTTAATGTGGGCATGGGCTAGGCAGGCCAAGAACCTCCACACTCCTCAAACTTCTAAGTCCTACATTTCTTGTTACTAGGACAAATCTGTACCATTCCCGAAAAGGCCCTCAAGTCCCCTCAAATTGTTGATTAAAGACTTAAAGAACCTCAGTCTGAGAGCAGTTTCCTCCTCAAGAGAGTGAAGGACAGGAATGAGAAGGAGGGCAGATAAACATAGGGGCTTGGGTTGAGCTCAGTTAGCAGTAAAGCTTCCTCTGGAAAGGTGCATGCATAAAATACAGGCCTTAGGGAATAGTGGTGGTAAATAGACAAATTAAACTTCAAGAGTCTTTTCAACCACTCAATTTTTTTGAATATTTACTGACTGTAGAAGGATCAGCCTCACACCCTTGCAGTGAAAATAATAAATGATCATACTTCTTGTGTGTTAATTAATACTAACCCCTCTCTGGATAAAGAAAGAAAATACTGCAGGATAAACAAGAACTCAAGCCTTTACAGAAAGGATGCACATGCTTTTAAGAAACATTGGTCTGGCAGGTGGGTGTGTTCCAAGTAAACTGCACTGCTGCTTGCTTACTTATATAGAAACAAAAACCTGGAAAAAAAATGAAACTCAATGAAGTGCAAAGCATTAAATTGCATCTTCTTCATGTAAGGTGCTTTTACCAAAACATTCAGCCACTTCAGCAACAATCTCATCCAAACTACAGTATTTGGAATAAATGGTGTGAATAGAAACTTTTAGTTCTACACTAGGCGTTTTCACAGATAGTACAAGAACACAACAAGGTTCTGCACAGTTGACTTAATCTCTAGAGAAGTAAACTTGCTGGAAGCACACTTTTACTACAGTGTCTCCTAAATCTACATGACTTGTGGGGAAAAACATACAAAAAAGAAAAAACACACAACACAAAAAAAAAAAACACCAAACCCAGAGCATACACCCAAAACTAAATGTTTTTGTATGAACAGTCACACAGTTCCTTTGAGGGGGAGGGAGAAATTCCCCTCTCAAACAACTAATACAAAAGGAGCAAATATATTCCCCAAAAGTATAAACAAATATCTGTGAATACTTCACAAATATTTCTTTTATATGAACCATTTGCCAGAGTGAGAAAAAAATCTCCAAAGATAATGGACTTGTCTCATTAAGAATCAAGTGTTCGTTTCTCTAGGGAAGGGCAAAGATCAGTTTGGTTATGTTTAATTATCTTTTCCAGCATGATTGAGTTCCTTCCTAACCAACATTCTACATAAAATAATAACAAGACAGTTAAAAAAAAATACTAACCTGAGTATTTAAAAAAATGGAAAAAGTGATTGACACATAAGCTACTCAAGTCCTGAGAAGAACTGCACGGCTTGATAATTTGTACTTTTTGTGGGGGATTACTAAGGATTATGTGTAATTAGCTATAATTGCACATTATTTTTCTCAGTTTTTAAAAAAAGGAGGGCAAATGATACAGATTCCTACTGGTTTATAATGATATTTTGTCCCCTGAATCTTAATAATTCCCAATTTTGCACTAAGAAAAATGGCTATGAAACACTTCTGGGACTTCTTCTGAGTGCAAGTAGTAAGACTCAGCTGAGAACAAATGATCTTAAAGCATGTTGTAAAAGCCTGTCTGCTTCCTTAATCATGACATAAAATAAACTTTCTTGTTGTTGTTAGAACAAAAAAATGGTGGACATGATGTTTCAGAAGGATGGTAACCTATATCTGTAATACCTGTAGTGTTGTATCTTGAAATCATAGTGTCCTATTAGTTTCTCCAAAATTAGAGGGACTGAGCTCTTCAGTATAGTATAATTCAAGGATTAGAAGGTTGGTAACAATGGCTGAAAGAGATTGTATGTCTTCTAGTTTTAGAAGAGGCATTTAAATAGAAAATGCCTTTTTGGATGCCTTGGTACAGGAAGGGGGAAAAAAAACAAAGAAAAAGCTGAAATGCAAATAATGTGCTTTTTATGTGATATTAAAGAAAACCATGCTGGTTTAAAAGGAAAAAAGCAACATATCTTTCACATTTTATGCCCTAAGTAGGTTTAAGTACTGCCTATTACTTGTCAGGAATTCAATAGCGAATAGAAACTTTCCAGGTTGACGTGCCGGGGCAGAGGAAGGTCACTCTTTAAAGCATTTGCTCCCTTGAGAGGAAAACCTGGAAGGATGCTGTTAGAGCAATTTACACCAGGCACAGCAAGTCATTAGGTGCCTCTGCTGCAAGTTTGCCATGATTCCACAGCCATATTTGGTTACCGTGGTGGGAACCTGTTCTAAAAGTCTAAGTCAGGAGGGGGGAGGGAAGCAAAGAGGTGTGTTTTTTCTTCTGAGTGCTCATAGAACAGCAAGAGAGCAGAAAAGAAAAGGAGCATTAGGCACATGAGCATCGTGCATTGTTGATCAAAGAATGAAGTTTTTAGGAGACAAGATTGTAGACGAAAAAAGCAATCAATTTATACATTGGCAAACATTATTTCTGGTTACTATTTTAAAGAGTTTTTCCTTCTCATTTAGTATAACTTCAGAAAAAAATCACAAACAAGAAGTAATCCAACAGCATGTGTATTATACTGCTCATATTCTATTTAAAAAATTTCACTAGAACAAAGAAATTCCTGTTTCAAATAACTAAAACAATTCCTGAGCTCAATGTAATTCCAGAAATATATTTTTTAAAGACTGGAATACACAACTTTCCAAAAAGCCAGACACGTAAGGCAAACACATAAGTTTGCAAATAACTCCTTTTTATCAGGAAAAGGTGACAAAAAGATACAACCAACGTCTAACTTTCAGATACATAGCAAGCAACACATGATGCAAATTTGCTATGCGGAACATGACCTTACTCCACTTACAGAGGCACAACTTCATGCCTAATACAGATCTGCATGACTAAAGAGGACCAGTAACAAGCCTATCGAGTGCACAGTTCTGGTATGCATGTCACATCTAACGCTATCTAATGCTTGTTTTTATTTTCACTGTAGATTAGAAATGACGGGGTGGGGGGGAGGGGGGGGAACAGAAGTACTTTGCCAACAAGACATGCACATGGGCTAGTCCCATTCCTCCTCCTCTCAGTGCTTCAATGATCTAAGGTGACAAGCATACCTCTACCTGCTGTCCCCAAGGACATCCCTGTCTCACAGATCTCAGCACAGGCAGAAAACTTCCCGTCTTAGGACGGACTGCTTCACTTGCCTGTTCAGAGTCCTTCCTATGCCTCTGGGCTACACGCAAAAAGGGAGCACATCCTTAAGTTTGTGGATGCTCATTCTTCCAATGCTTTCCAAATGCAATTGGTGGGGGAAGTGGGGTCTAGTGTACAACTGAAGACATATACACTCTCATCATTAAAGATTTGTTACATTTATGTAACAGCACAATGTAAGTGTTATTTATGGCCTTCTCAAGTTAATCCTCCTGGAACATCTGAACTTGCCCCTTTATCTTTGGGAGCTATGTGAATATATTTATTATTCTCAGTGGACATCCTATATATCCCCATTATTATGTACTACTTCAGTGAGGGGAAACACATCAAACTAAAACTCTATAGAAAAGTCCCTTAAAAAATAAAGTTAAATAACCAGACTTTTGTAACGCAAGCAAGCACAGAAAAATAATTATCACCCACATAGAGTCCCAACAGGACAATGGCTTTGGCAATAGGATATAGTAGGCAAGAGGTGTGCTACAGTATTTTAAAAAAGTGGTACAAAACATTCTCCAATCTCACTGCTTCTTAAGTTTCTTGACCACTATTGAGCCAAAGTGTTTATTTCCATACTCCAAAATTAGAAGGTACAGATAAGTAAACATACGTAAGAAAAAAGAACACAACCATTTGAAATCATTATTTCCATTCACATCAAACATGAGTTGTATGATATATACGCACACACATGTGTGTATGTATGTACACTTAAATTATATCTGTGTGTGTAAATATGCAAGTATGTATATGCTCACCAACAACGCAAAGTATCAGTACTTTTATCTGTATCAAGATAATCCAATTACCTTTCCCCAAAATGTGCATAAAATCCACAAGAATGCAATTGTTTTGGAAGGTAAAATTTACACTGTAATCACATTAGATCACAACATTTTTAAGAAATCACACTTCTGCAAGTCCACCTGCACTAATGAACTTGTTGCTACCTTCTCACAGATAAGAGTAGCGCATACACGTACATTTTGCTCTTTCCTAAACACAACCATAGCCACAGAACAATGAGAGAAATCCATTTCTCTCAAGTTTATTTGTTAAGGGGTGTCTTTACATATAGAATCAGTATGTACGCATATGCATCCATGCACCTTTAAAGCATTATTACGCAGCTTACTTTCCAGTATTATTAGCAGCTGCTTGCATATGTGTAACTTCTTGTCCAGAGTGACAGCTGTATTTTTGCCTGTTTTGACATTGAGTCTGATCTGGGTGAATAGCTCATATCCATTAAAGTGCTATTACAACACTGAATGTCTGCCAGAATACTTCCTGATCAATTTTAAAAGCCAGCTAGCTGTCATCATCTAATCGCAACAGTGGAAAACAAATCTTTGGGGAATAAGAAGAGATTTTAAAACATTTTTAAAAAGCAGGGTATTAAGTCTAAAACCTCCAAACTATTTAAATAAGAGTCACCAGCTGCAATGATATCTAGGTAAAAATCTCTGCACTTTGCTTGTCAGTAACAAGTATGCGTGTTTTCATTCTAACGTAAGTCTCTAAATATACCATTTCAACAATCTCTGGAGTTTGAACTCTTGCCATTACATAACTTAATAAAGCAGCACTGAAAACAATCACCACAGAGTGTGATTGTACTCACCATTAAATTTAGTTCTATAAAATTTAAGACTGAATTCAATCATCTTTCTGTCTTTGGTTGAATGGCTGAAACCCAATGTATAGGTTCAACTCCTTACGTCCAAACAGCTTAACAATATGCATATGTTTAAAGCTGCAGTAAAAATTTCACTTCAGGCTTTCATTTATCAAGTATACTTGAAAGGCTGTGTAATTCAAATACAGTTAAGACCCCCTGAAGAGAAGGCAAGGCTGGCACAAGGCTGGCACAGCTTTAAGCAAGCCTACAGCAATGCTGCAAATGTAATACAGCACATAAGAATCAAAACTCGGGTTGTGACAAGTTCTATACAAAACATGTCTAACAAGTCAACCACGCAATGTCCACATGCACACACAACGACTAGTCAATGTACTATTGGAATTCATTTCTTCCCACTACACTATTTTCTGACCAAGACTGCTCAACTCACAGATTCGTTTGTGTGATCAGTTTGTTTTGATCAGTGAAATAGAAAACACCTATCACCTGATGAAATATGGCTGCACAACAATATATTCATGAAACAAGTTCAGAAAAACAGACCTACCACCTACTCCGCAAACACTGATAATTTGGCTTAGAAGTGACACTACGTAAATATGCTGTGAATGAAGAATCCTTTGAAGACCTGCTTGGCATCTAACCTGGAACTGAAACAATATCAAGCATAATAAACAGGAAACTCATAGTCAAACCCTCTCCTTGCTCCCAACAATCCTATGTTAGTTCAGCATATTCTTAAACCAGATAAAACTGTCAACATGCATCAAAATAACTAACAACTAAGTTAGCTACTGCGGTTCTACTTCTAGAAATGAACCTCCCATTTATGAAGTTATAAAACTTGATTAGAAAAAAGGTTGTACTACTGCCTGCCAAAAAATAACGTTATTTGATAGTTTACAATATGATAGTGATTAAGAAACCTTGCCAGAGTTATCCTTGCCAGAGTGTACATTACATCTAAACTCACTGGATGTAAAATGAGAAACTACAGAATTATAGTACATTCTGCAAACACAAGCCCTATAAATTTTAGAGAGGTGGGATAATTCAGATCCGAAAATAACTGAAGGCATTTATGCAGAATACGTGTCATAAGATATTACTGGATTCACAGCATGCTAAAACATGAACTGTGAACAAAGGCACTTTAGCAGTGACATCGCTGGATTTAAGGGACAATGAATGCATTCTTCAGAGAAGACAGAGTGATGACAGATTTACAATTTAACAAAAGGAATCCCCTCACTTCGCATCAGACTTTGGCTTAAGCAAAGTGGACAGAAACCAAGAATTCCAAACCCATGGAAAAAAAAAAAGTAGATCACAAAATGATGAGTTACCTGTAGACTTAACACTTCGCTAGGATGTAGCAAATAGCATAAAAGAGTAGGAAGAAAATAAAACAAGTCATGTGATAGCTGATTTGACCAGACAATTTTTTTGTTTCATGGCATATACATTTCATAGAGAAGAACCTTATTTCCAAGTAGGCCCTCCAATACCTATGAGAACAGCAATGAACTAGAGTTGGTGAATAACATTTTGTGCCAAGTGGATAGGAAATCATTTGTGTAAACGTTAAAATTAGTGTATTCATGCACTACTTATTAGTGCATAAATATATCTGTAAATAGCTTATTTTGTAATGTTTATAGACTTATATTAATAAAATGTGGAACAGTAAAATTTAGGTTTGATTAGGAGGATAACATGTTCATTAACTGTTGATAATTTTGGATAATAATACATCATTGACAAGCAGTGACCATATTAATAACTACTGGAAAGTTATTTTAGTAATTTTCTACTGTTCTTTTAGTTATGCTATTTTAATAATTACTGGAAAGAGAAAAGACTACTGGGAATCTGCATGCTTGCAAAAGGATTCTGAAGAGTTAATATGTACAGATTGTTACAAAATAGCATAGGTACAAAGCCTTGTAACATGACATCATTAATGTTGTCTATTAAAATAAATAAAAATAAAAAAAACATATTCCATAATTTAAGGGTTCTCAAAATCTTATTCTGTTAACTGCAAGAACTTCTGTAGTTACCAACTTACTGTCCAAAAATACCACAGGTTTTCTGTCAATGGGATCTTAGGAAAGGAAACCATAAAAATTGACAAAGACTGAAGAAAACTGCTTTCTCTCCCTCACAGTAAGTCAAGCCAATACCAATGAGGACGGTCCAACTGTATAAGAGAAACATGGCCTAGAACTCAGCACGAACTAGCTAAATCGGCTAGTTGGAACTAATCTATTTAACGTTCAAGAGGGAATGGCAAGAACCACATCACTAAAAACATCCCACTACCAAAATAAGGTTCTCCAAGAGTATCAGCATGTTGCCACTATGCTTAATCTCTGCAGGAATACACAGCAGGAGGAACAACTTTACAAGTCCAGAACAGGAAAAAGAAAGAAAAGAAGTCTACTACTCTATGAGACTTGCATACAAGGTAGGTCACCAATTAAATGACACTCAATTGAAAAGTGAATGAGTAAATAAAAGCCCCAAAAAACAAACAAAAAAACTTAAGTGTCATCAAGCAAATAGGTTTTTAGCAACAAGAGTCAAAACATTGTCTTCCATCAGCATCATGATATTATCAGATACAAGCATCAAGGTATTTACAACAGTATGAGAATAGTATATTTATCTGCCACAAGTGAATTAAATGTACCAACTCATTATTTGAAAAATCAATCTGCATGACTGGTTTAACAATTCCATTGTTAGGAAAGCTTTGTGACATGGTTCCTATAATGCTCACAGAGGTATTGATCATGTACGTGTTACATAATACACCTAGTATACCATAATGACGACAGAGAAGACTTCCTCTGCTTTAGTGCCGTAGAGTTAGAGAAGCTGCTCAAGCCAAAAGAAAGGGGCACAGAAACTCATACAATTTCACAATAGTTAGGCTAATGGTCAGTACTAACACAAGGCCAAGCTTCATACCACTTTTCACTCCTGCTAAAAAAAAAAAAAAAAGATCATCACACTGTTCATGAGGGACGTAACTCAGCCTTGGATTGAAGGTAAATCCACCAACAATAGACCTCTCCCAGATGTGGTGCAGCTGCTTTCTGTAACAGATATTTCTTAGCCTTTATGCAATATGAAAATGAACTGTCAATTGAAAGAACAGTTGTCATATGATAATTTATTGGGCAGGGGAAAAAAAGACAGTGGAGGTTCAGGGAACTGAGCATCCCAGAAGTCATATTTCACCCTTCTCCTACCAAGTCATCACTTACCAACCACAATCTAGTTGTTCGGCAATTATGATCTACATGTAACCCCTATCCTTGGCTGGGAAACTTTGTTATAGAGGCACACAATGGAATTAAGTGGCTTCTATTACTACTTCTCCCCTATACATATATAGATCATTGTCCACTATGTCATCAGCTTCCAGGAAACTTCCATCCCCCCCACTTTGAAATAAGAGCCCACCTCTATCCTCTACTGCCATTCCTTTACTTGTTTCCCTCCAGGCCAACTCCACCAAAAGGACACTGCTTCAGTTATGACAAGATAGGGAGAATAGAGACAGCATGACAGAGAAGCACGAAATGGTGCCAAGCACAGCTACAACTACCGCAAGAATTACAGTACTATTACATAACTTTAGTATTTTTTTAATATCATCTGCTCTTAAAATTATATTGTTATGGTGATAGTAGCAATGAGTGACACACCACTACTGTTAAACAGCAAAAGTCTCCACCCGTCACTATTTCATTAACAGCAGCCCATTTCATTGCAGCAGCCCAACATACAATTGCATTTCACACAAGAATTATTTGTGAGAGATGTATGGAGAAATTTATTCTATACAATACAAGAAGATCAAATAAATGGGATATCAGGCATAAAATTAAGGCTTCGAGTCTTGTTTAGCTCTTCCAAACAGAACTTGATGTATTTTTCACTATTGTTTCATGGGTTTTTTTGTTTGTTTTGTTTTTGTTCTTTTTTTTTTTTTACAGTAAGAAATGGATACTTGTCATTGTGCCAATATGGGCCAGCATCATTCTCCATGAACCCTCTCATTAAAAATGCCTTAAACAACTCACTTGTCACACTAAACACATATAAATTGATCAGGACTCACAGAGCATTGTTCTAATACATTAGGAAAGAGGATATGATTGTGAACAGCTGCCAACACTAACATCCCCAGCAGCAGAAAGCAGAAAAACATTTTCACCATAAATTTGAAGAAGTACAGCTAACTTAAAAAGACTAAAATACTGTGTGTAAATATACACACACACACACACACACAAAGGAGATCAGCTAGCACTTCATACTGAAAAGAGATATACATTCCAAAACCAATGACAGAAGAAACCTTTAAATTGAAGAGTAATCCTAACACTGTCTCAGCTCCCCAAAAACAGTTGGCCTTGTAACATTGACAAGGTCTGAAACAGCTACCACAGGCAGATTTTCTTTTTCCTCTTGAAACCTCCTAACTGGTACTTATCAGTGAGAGTCTGTAGCTTTGATAGAGACAGCATTTGCTGCAGTCAGGTGGCCACACAGGGAGCTAGCAGCTTAGCAGGCATGAGTTGCCTGGCACAGGCACTCTCGTGGACTTCTGGTCACATCTGACAGAACAGAAAGGAACATACTTGGAAGATTTAAAATAAGAGTTTGGATTAGAACATGCATCCTTCCACACATGATCTGATGTCTGCAGCTGTAAAGCTGATATATGTTGATCAATCCTATTCTGTTTTACCCAATGACCAAGGCTCAGATTTTATACAAAATTTTCTATCTTGGATAGCTGTAGGACACTCCTGTGTGAACTACCAATTACTAAGTATGCTGCTTTGTTACCTCATTAATATTTTAAGGTGCAGTTATATGGATGCAACATTTCAACAGTAATGCAATTGTGAGAGAATCCTACACGCGGAGTTGACATTTTTCAAGGTGATTCAATTGTAGGGGATACTAACTTCTAAGGAAAAGTAATTACACCTCAGTTAACATCTTTAAGATCAAATAATAGCACTCAAATCTCATGCATTCCACATGTGTTGTTCCCATTAAACTATATACTGCAACTTATTTAGTAGGTAAAGTTTGCTTTGGCAATTGGGGGTTTGGACCCAATGATCTCCTTGAGGTCCCTTCCAACCCCTGCGATTCTGTGAAGTTCCAAAGACTACCAGGTTATAAAAATCTGAGATTGTTAACTAGTCTCTAGCAATTCCTACTGCAAATAATGAAGTACAACTTGTAGCATATTATTTATATACACCTGATCTAATTTCACACTTCCATTAAAAAAACAAACAAGCACGGAAGCAGTCTTGGCTTTCTCCATACTGAAGAGACATGGTTTTCTCATTCCCAACAACAAAAAACTCTTTCAAAAATCAACATTTTTAAATCTGTACAAGTGGAGTTAATAGCCTCCATTTCTCTCTACCCACTCTCTCTAGAGGTGGGTAGATCTCTCTAGAGATCTTCCTCCCTTGCTGTTCACACCTAGTGGTGGTTATCCACACTTTAAATATTTATTTTTCCCTCTTTCATGAGGGTTTAAGATATTTGCATGAGTACTTCTAAAAGCTAATAACAATCCCCACTAATGATCACTAATAGGGAGGCAGTAATTCAACAGCAGTTAATACCCATTTCAGCATCATGATATATAAACATCTCCATAGACTTCATCTTATCAGAGGAGGGCCAGAAGGTCAAGGTTGTGGTGGGCAACAAAAAACAACAACAAAAAAAGATATTAAAAACTCTGTGCATGAAAGCTGTCCTTTATACTGCTCACTTAATGCTTCTGACACCTTCAAGAACACAACACGCAAAAATGAGTTAACACCACTTCTCAAATCTAGGAGCACATTGCCACCACATGTATTTCACAGCACCTTTTATCAAGTCAGAGGTGGGTGAGTCTGTTGTTTCAACATGTCTAAGATGCCAGCAGAGAGGATTACTAAGCATCAAGAGAGAATGGAGTGGGTGTTTACTCTTAAGAAGCAGCAGCAAAGCAATGGGACTAGCTCTCGGATCCTTAATACCTGAACACAACAGCTTAAAGCAAGGACCAATGAAAACAAGTACTGTATTTGGAAGTCCCTGCTCTAGGTAATAAAAACTGAGAGTACAAATCCTTTGCAAAGGGCATAAAATAATCCTTTTGACAGCGTTCCTTCAGCTACCACACCCTATAATTGTTGGGTTAGAAATGGCCAACTATATTAAAAGTAAGAGTGATTTTAAATCAAAGGAAGACACAACAAACAACAAAAAAAATACTGTGTCATCCCTGGCAAAGACACATCCTTGCTGTAAAACAAACAACTTTTAAGAATACTGTAGTTCTAATCTTTTTATTATGATGTAAAAAGAAAAGTGACCATCTTTGGGGAGGTTTCCTTAATTGTCTACCAACTATTACATGTCTTAGTAACTGACATTTGCTATTAGTACAGGTAAAAGCATAGCAAAGCTTAGTTGCATACAGTTCTGATATCTTAGATGCAGATGAACAGTATTTGCAGGAGTAAACAAAGTTATGAATAAAGTGTTGGTCTCACCATTAAAAAAAGAATGATAACTCTATGCACTGATAGTTTTATAGCTTCAGACTGTATTGTTTTCCATGTCTTACTTGTATCTACTTAACTAATTCTTTAACCAGACCAAAACGTGTATCAGCTGCTTCTGAATGATCTGCAAAACCAAACTGAAAATGGAACTAGAGCAACATTTACAAAGAAATGCTGCTTATTACATTTGTTGCACTCCAAATAAATATTGATTTCAATCTCAGAATGCTATGAAAGGGCTTGCATCAATTACGCGGTACATCACAGTCATGATGCAAGTTACCTAATTCCAGTGATGCATACAGCAAATCAATCATTCACATCCATTCACATTGGTAAGACAGAGCCACCACTACTTACCTTTATCTGAACTTTTAAATACTGCATTCATTTTGGAGTGGCATTATAAAGGAAAAGGTTTACAATGAAAAAATGTCAGCTAATCTTCTAAAAAACCTGTAGTAATTATAATTACCTCTATTCATGTCATGTGTTTTAATACACACACAAATGAGTAAAAGAGCCCTTAATGACAACAACATTATGAGGGGAGGTTTCTCTTTTGCACTATCTATTTATTCAACACAAAATTATTAGGCTATTGTGATAAAGCAGCTAGAGTACAATGACTTTCCTTTAATCACTAATTAAAATGCTGATTGCCTGTTGAGTGAGACGTGCAGTTATGGTCAAACACCAAGTCCTATTGTGTGATAACAGCTTGGGCTGGCCTTACAACTGGGTGGGGTGGAATCACTGCTAAGTAAACAAACCCTCTATGGCTGGAAAACACAATCGTTTCAGCTCAATAAAATCCTTAAGTAACTTTTAATTTTACAGCCTTAGACAAGCTAATATTGCAGAGCACAAAAGTTCAGAGATAAAGGGACCTACCAGGTGCTGGAATAAACAAGCAATTACACAGATTATAGAAGTGCAGTACTGGGTCTGTATGAATTAATTTATTCTGTGTACAAGCTGAGGTGGAAATTAATTTCATGGGGCCAGATTCAAAGGACCACTGGGACATTATTGGCTTCATCTATTCAACTTCTTAAGTATACTCAAATTACACTTCTGCAATCCCACTGATAGAAACCCAGTGCCAGCACTGGTTTTTCACAGACATAGTCAGGATGACCTCCACGCATTTTTCTTGCATCCTTCATTTTACTTAATTTATCTTTCAACAAATAAGAACCATTTGTTTACAGTCCTGTATTCTGCATAATCATTTTAAATGATATCTGTAGAATGCCACTGTTAGTGTTGGATAGTGCTTTACATGCACACCAATGCCCCAGGCTTTGATGCTCAAAACAGAATTGTTTTCCCAAAACAAGCACAAAATACATGATTTCTAAACAAAGGCAAAAACAATCTAACAACTGATTCTATCACTATGATCACTCTAGATCTCCAAGTAGCACTGCAGCACTTAGTGTTTTCAAAAAAAAAAATTTTTAATGGGGGGGGGGGGACAGGAGGAAACATGGAAGAGGGGCAAGCAGTGCTTACTGATACTTTAAGAAATCAATTTAAACCAAAGTTGACATGGCATGGAAGAAACAAACATAAAACATTTTTAAGAATTTAGTTAATTCTTTCCTCGAGTCTTTGGATACTAATTTAAGATGAGCTCATTACATAGGGAAGAACAAATTTACTTTCAGTTCAGAAGATTCATTCTTTGAATAGAACATGCAATTATGTCTGGTTTAATATCCTATTCTTTATAATACTTTAAAAAATCAAATTTCAGTGAGTATTATTTTCTTGTGTGGTGTTGTTTGGATTTTTTGTTTTGTTTTTAATTAAACACTACAAGAAACTACCTGGGCCCGTTACAGTAATGTGCACCCTTGCCTTTTACTCATGACTCATAGTTACAATTCTTCTCAATATTGTAGAGTGTCACAAAAGAGGCACCAGGAACCCTTCTTTCTTACTGATGATGCATAGAGAGGCCACTGGGCACATTACAACCTGTAGACAGCACTGGACATACAGAATTGGATGTATCAAGCCATCTCCCATGACATACGGCAACCATCAGCAACTGCAGCACTATCTTTCACATCACCTTTTCCTCTCAAAAAGAGTCTAACCACTGCTGTTCTGTCACCACTGTGTTGAGAAAATTGCCAGCAAGCGGCAGTTGCTGTGACATCCAGAATCCAGCTCACAGCAAGTAAAAGTCATGAGTTTCCCTGATGTAGTGCTCTGCTCTCACTGCCCCATTAAGCTTCACTTCTTGCAGCAGTTGTCCACATAGTTAAAGATATATAAGAACAGCATCTAAATCAGCTACCAGGCAAATAAAAAGTTGTCAATTCTACTAAAAAATTAAATACATATTTTCATTTCTAGGTTGCTGTAAATCCATCTGGTGACCAAGCCACTAAGATATAGCAGAAGGTCTAACTAATTGAGGACTCCACACTGAGGGGCACTGAGGCAGCCATTAGCCATGTGGATAATCTTTCTTGGGAAATATGGATTTGAAGGCTTAGCTATTTGGTGGATAAATAATTGCTAGGACAGTCACAGCCAGAGATTGGTGGTAAATGGCTCTACATTCAGGCAGAGATCGGTCACAAGTGGTGTCAACCAGGGGTCTGTCTTGGGACCAGTGTTCCTCTACACCTTTATCAAGAACACACATAGTAGGTCAAGTTTGCTGATGACATCATGCTGTGTGGTGCAGTTGATACAGTAACCATCCAGAAGGATCTGGACAGACTCTAGAAACTGTGGCAATCCCAGATACGAATACAAAGGGGGAGAAGAACTCCTTGAGAGTAGCCCAGCAGAGAAGAACTTGGAAGTCCTGGTGGACAAAAAGCTGGATGTGAGCCAGCAGTGTGCTCTCAGCTCAGGTGGCCAGTGGTATCCCAGGCTGCATTAAGAGAGGTGGCCAGCAGGGTGAGTGAGGTGATTGTCCTTTTATACCCTGCTCTTGTGAGGAGATGCTTGGAATACTACATCCAGGCCTGGGGTCCTCAGCACAAGAATGACATGAAGCTATTAGAGTGGATCCAGAGGATGGCCACAAAGATAATTAGAGGGCTGGAGCATCTCCCTCATGAAGAAAGGGTTGCTTGAATGAGTTGGGCTTGCTTAGCTCGCAGGAAAGAAATCTGTCTATTTTTCTCTGTCTTTGCAGAAGTAGAGGGGGTCTGATTGCAGGACTGCAATCTAGAGTCAAGTCTGAAGTGTTTTTTTTTTTTTTTTTTTTAACTTCTTCAGCATCCAATTGAATTACAAAACTTGATTTTATTCTATGAACCTCCAAGGTTGTGGGTCAAACTTTTATGCTTTCCTGTTGACACATTCAAATAACTACTAGAAGTGTCAGTTTCATTAACACTGAACAATATATATCGGATGCAGGGAACTGTCTTCTCAGATAGTACTGCCCAACTCTTCTGATCATTATTATGCAGCTTCCATCAAAAAGATGCCTCTTACTGCTTATAATACTTAGGTTGCTTGGCAAATAGTAAAGTTCAATTTTTAGAGACGTATTCATTGAGTGCTGTACTTACCAAGAAAAATGTACCTTTCACATAAAGGACGAACAGACCTTGCTTTATATGCCAACAACTATGCTATGATCAGCCCACTCTGTGGTTCAGAATTGAAATTGCAAGAAAAGTCTATCTACATTTTTGTTAGCTTGCTACATTTTCAGCCTGCAGGTTCCACCTTGTTTTGGCATATGCAGGCATCCAATGTTTAACCACAAATTCTGGTATCGTATACTATACTATATCTGGATGTCATAAAAAGGTCAAATAAAGACAGTAAGGGAAGAGAGGCACGTCCTTTGCCTACTTAGCACGTCCAAGGCACTCTCTAGTAATGCAAAGCTATAGGTTGATTAGCCTTTTCATAGCAGTCAGCTTAGGAGATGCAACAAATAACAGCAGTCTAGGCAAATACACATATTCTCTGCCGATAGACAGGATCATCATGCTGTATTTGCAAAGGACTACACTTCGGATGCCATAACTGCAGCTGGGAAACTTTTATCCACTTAACTGGGACAGGATGGCATCTAAAGAAAAGTCAGCTACCACCTTTTGATCAAACTACCATTAGCTATCCCATGAAGTAAAAATCAGTTCCTGTAAAAATAGACTTTGCGGCCATAGAAATCACGCATAAGGCCACTGTGGAGAGAAAATAGTGTCTTCTAGAGGGGGAAAAGGAGGGAAAAAAAAAGTGTTTAATAAAGGAAATGCCATGCTTATCATGGGAATATATTTTTTCCTTAAGATGAAATGCATTAGGTCATAGAACAGCCTTGCTGGGTAAATGACAGAAGTCTATAGTCTTGACTTCCAGAAAAAGCCAAAGACTAGGAGAAAGTGTAGACAGTGTATACGAGCTGAAAGACTAGATAATTTAAACAGTCTTTTCCATGTTTTAGTTTCATGATTTAGTAGTTCTGAGGTTTATGTAATCTTTTCCAGTGCATAAAACAGAAAACCAACCTATATCAAACAAAAAATATTTGTAACTTGGGTGAATTTGAAATATTTAGGAAGATTTTTACAACCAAATCAAAACAATACTCACTCTTAGTGACTGTGTATAACAACAAGACAAATACATGGTAACCACACAGAAGCTCAGACACAAGAGCTGTCTTTCAAGGGATTATTATCTATCACCATCATGAAGAACATGCAAAACCCAGATATAACAATCCTCTGGTATCAACTTCTAACTCACGTGTTGTATTCTGTTGCCTAGCCTCATAGACTTTTTTTTCTCTGTATAAAATTAAAGCCCAGACTCATGCCTAAAACACATCCTTCCAATATACATTCAGTTAACACTTTGATTACACACCAATGTCATAGTATAAAGAAAATGATTACTCTAATGGAACTGCAATGGCAAGATGGTATATTTGTGAAGAATCATGAAAAGTATTTATTGACATGTAACTGATAAACAATACCAACAGTATTTATTGTTGAACAAAACATATGCATACAATTTTTAAAACTGAAGTGTTTTCAAATCAGTAGAAAAAGCACAATCTAAAACTGACTCATACAGACTGAAAAGCAAGTTTAAATGAACTCAAGAAACTGTTGCCATTACTTATACCAAAAAGATTTTTTTTTTTCTTGGCCTTCTACTGCATTAGAACATGCTCATGCATGACTGAGACAAAGGGTTGTAGTTTTCTTCCATTTCCTCATTCTAGCTCCAAGCAATACATGGAACACTATTAGTCAATATTTTAAAGACAGTTGCATCTTCTCATTAATACTTCCTTGATCAAACTACTTCAAGGTTTTTCACTTCTATTTTCGGCAAGGTTTCCAGAGCTCACATAGACAATCAAGATCACTGCTCCACTTCTCAGAATGATGATTCAGTGTTTTCCTTTGTATTAACATGCCACATTAACCTCATGTTCCACTCGTTATCAACTTCTATTACCACAACATGCCTTTTCTCCCCCAGATTACCTTTTCTCCAAGAATTTGTAATCTTTGCATCATCTAAGTCAAGTATTTCCAGTTAGCAAGCTATGTGTATTGTATTTCCCAAATTTAACAATATATTTTCGAATTTCAGGCCTACAATCTAAAGTGCTCACAAAATCCTCTCTGCTGCAAGTAGCTCTAAATAAATACTGCAAACAAAATAAACATACTTCTTATTTCTTCATACTATAAATCAAAGACAGCATGCTTTGGGCTATAGAATGGCTTCGGTTGGAGTGAACCTCAAAGATCAAGTTTCAATCCCACCTGCCACAGGAACTGTTGCCAACAACTAGATCCTGAAGATAGCCCACCAGCTTTTTTCTACGTGAAACTGCACTCATGTTATTCACTGTAGCACATAAGTTTGGGACCTATCTTAGGATTCGAGGTTTTACATACGATCATGAAATTTTTCAGTCATCATCCCCACTCCACTTCATGGTAATTTCATCTTAGCCATGTCATCACTGAACACCTGATGTAAAAAATATATTTACCAAAAGCTAGGATTCTTTTTTACTAAAATACATTTATTAAAATCATGACATAAAATATACCTTGTTTCTCTTCTACCTACAGAGTGTTTCTGCTACCGAAGGGAAAAAGAAGGGTAGGTCTAGACTATGGTGCCAGAAGTTACACTGACTGTTCCATGTTATTGATACCTTTCACTGTGTACCCAAGTTCCTCTCCCAAAATTTCTCTCTGCTTTCCCATACTATTGTTCTGTACTCATCTATAACAATCTAACTCAATTTCAGCGTTTGGCAACATCATTTAAGTTTTAGGTCTTAGTCAAACCAGACATGAGTTAAGCTTCCATTCTTTGTACTAACAAAGTTAGTGCTTAACCCCTCGTTAATGTTTTTGTAAAGAACTGCCAGCTATCTTCATGTCAGTTTAGCACGTACCTGCTTCCTATGGAAAGCTGCCTACCAATTCCGAGTTCACTGAAGTATGCTTTCTTGAAACCTGCCGTCTTTAATAATGGGATACATTATACCTTTTGAAAGCAGTGCAAACTGCTATCTGATAACCGGGAACACCACAGAATTAATTAAAAAACATCTGAAAACTAGCCAATTGGAGGCCGTGGAAATGCTACAGAGAGGTTAATAAGGCCAAGCAACTGGAGGAATGAATTGTAAAGCTATACAGTACACACAGTACACTGAATTTCAGCTTTTTTTTTTTTCTAGGAACCATGGCTTTACATAAATGTAGTTAATTTGACCCCAGAAGTGGTGATACTTCCCTAATAGTAGGTATAATAGTAATTACCATCAGTGTCAGTGGATGTTTATGCTACTATTGAGGGGAGATCATGAATTTATAAAGCATTTCACTTGGAAGGAAGGAGGACAGGAGAGGGGCAGAAATCCTTAGCAATTTAGCATATTTGAGAAAACGCTCAAAATGAGATATTGTTATCCAAAGCATATTTCTTCACATCCAGCCATTTATTTGCATATATTTCTGCTCCCAGCCTGCAGAAAATGTTTGAGAAACATTCACTTTAGTGTTTCAGCAACTTAATTTCTCTGATATTCACATGCTATTTTGTGGTTATTTTCTACTAGTGTTGGCAAACTGGTTTCCTGACAGACTTGCGTAGGGAAGCACAAAAGTGCTTAGCTTACCACAGAGTTCGTAATCACTGTCATTTGGAATACCTAATTTTAAAAGTTGCATCAGTTCAATCAGGAACTCAAAACCATCACAAGCCCACAATTGAAAAAGCTCATATTTTACATCCCCACTATTCTTAGAAACAGCACATCCCAAATCTGTAAGAATTTGGGTAAGTTATTCAATTTAAAATTCTGACTAGCTAATGTGCTTGGAAAAAAACACATACATATTTCACAGTAAAAATTCCTATATCATAAATTAGTACTTACTCCCCACTAGCTGCAATGCAATTTCCTGGAGCATAATAATAGAGGTGTATTTCAGTTGCTCACCAGGTTAGACAGAGAACACTCTTACACAAATTTTTGAACCATTTAAGTTTGGCAGAAGTTTCTATTTACTAGAGCTCTTAACATTCACAAATTAGCAGTCCAGTTTTAAAAGAACAGTATTGATAACAGCACAGACAGAATACAACAAAGAATGGTAGGATACACTGCAAATATCTGAAAGAAATGCCTCCCACAGCTGTAGTTATACCTGTTGTCCAGGGTACAGCATCATCTTTATCACTGGGAAGATGGCCAGATCTACTTATCAGTGGATGAAAGGCAGAGCCATGCCCTGCTAATCTCCAAGACCTTCCATCTTTGTATTCAATTAGGTTCACCTTACATCAAGCTCTAAACCTGGCACACCCTTTCACTGTCAGAGCACTCTAGCAGAACTCTGCAACTAGTAGCGGTCTAAAGTCAGTTTAGACTCTCCCACATACTACTGATGTTTCTACTGTATTTAAATATTTTTAAGAGTTTTGAACATAAAATAATGTATATCACAGAATTAAAATGGTTAGGAAGCGAGGTCAAAGGCCGCTTAGTTCCAACCTCCTGCCATAGGCACCTTCTCCTAGATCTGGTTGCTCAAAGCCTCATCCATTCCTGAAGTGTTCAAGGCCAGGCTGGTACATCCACAGCTTCTCTAAGCAACCTGTTCCCCTACAACAGTGGTTTGCTACCTTCAAAAAAAAAACAATTTCTTCCTAATACCTAATCTAAATCTACCCTCTTTTAGATTGAAACCATTGTCCCTTGTTCTATTGCTATATTCCCTGATAAATATTTTACTCACCTTTCCATAGAACTTAAGTTGTAGCTAAATATGAATACTGTTGCATTACAGAATTACTTTTGTCAATAGAAACAAAGCATCAAAGCCTAGAAACATATGTCCCAGTTAATATGTGCTGGAATACCTGCTTTTCCAAGAACTTTGGTCAGCTTCCTCTATAAAAATCTACTCTGAAGAGAAAGAACACAGTCAATCTCTTCCAACAAAATTGCAAAACCTCTCTTTATAGTCAGAACATTCTTAAAGCGTGTAAGGCTAGTCAGCAATTTATAATACATACAAAAAAAAACCCAAACATTTGAAGAAGCATACTTGTTTGGGAGAAGAAACACTACGTAGAAACAATGTTCTTATATGCCAGTAGAAAGTAAATCTTTAAAATCTTGTTATTTTGCAGATGCTACTCTGGACTACATAGACAAAACAGATTTCTGGTAACCAGATTAAAGGCCAAGGCCACGGCTTTATTGGAATACAATAACTCACAGTACAATATCATCCGACAGCCAATTGTCCTTGAAGTAGTAAATAATGAAAGCCCAAGGCAAAACACCATACAGACTGGACACCAAAGAAACAGTTCAACCCAAGGTACAGGCTTGGAGCAAAGTGGCTGGAAGACTGTGTAGAGGAAACTGACCTGGGGCTGTCGGTTGACACTCAGCTGAACACAAACCACTAATATGCCCAGGTGGCCAAAAAGGCCAACAGCATTCTGGCTTGTATCAGAAATAGCATTGGCAGCAGGAGCAGGGAAGAAATCACCCCTATGTACTCAACACTGATGAGACTGCACCTTGAGCACTGCATTCAGTTTTGGGCCTCTCCCTACAACAAAGACATTGAGACCCTGGAGTGCGTCCAGAGAAGGGCAAAGAAGGGGTCTGGAGCACATGCCTTATGAGGAACAGCTGAAGGAGCTGAGATTTTGTCTGGAGAAGAGGAGGCTCGGGGGAAGCCTTATTGCTCTCTACAACTATCTGAAGAGAGGTTGTGGCAAGGTCAGTTTGTCAGTTTGAAGGCTGTGGGGGTCAGTCTCTTCTGCCATGTAACCAGCAGTAGGACTAGAGAAAATGGCCTCACATTATGCTAGGGGAGATTCAGGTTGGATGATAGGAAAAATTTATTCTCCAAAAGAGTGGTCAGGTGCTGGAACAGGCTGCCCAGGGAAGTGGAGGAGTCGCCATCCCTGGAGGTGTTCAGGAAACATATGTCACACATGGTTTAGCAGAAAATATTGATGATAGACGGTTGGACTGGACATCTCAGAGGCCTTTTCCGAATTTGGTGATTCTATGACTCTTTTAATGCGAAATAAAATAACTCATTCCCCACACTAAAGTGTTCTATTCTTTGCTCAATATTTAAAACCAGTTCTGTTAATGTCTTCCTCAAAGTATTACTGCAGAATGGAAAAGGAGTGTTTTTGTTAAGCCTGTCTTCAAAAACATACCTCTTACTCTGTATTTTTTAACTAATTTTATAACTAAGTAATAGAACAAAAAAAATTCAAAGCATTATATCCTCAGACAACAATATGAGGAGGAGCAGATCTTGACTGTAATCCATATTAACTTGAACAAGATATTAAAATAGTGCTATATATCATGGGCTTTATTTGTCCATAGACAGACAAACTGAGTAATGCTTGTCTGAACACAGAAAAAATGGACTAGCAAACCTGAAGTCTACAAGTAGGAGAACAGTCATTAAACCATGATAAAAATCTGCACATATATTGAATTCACGGCAACTTGTACATTCTCTGATGTAACTGCAATTTTCCCATAGCCTCAGGACTTACATGGTCTACTAAAATACATAAGCAAATAAAAGACTGGTTATCCTCAAATCACAAAGTGGTAAAAGACAAGTGACTTTTTTTCTATCCGAAAAATAATGGCTCACGTCAACATATAGTTGTCAGTCCCACAGTCAACTTAAACAGCTCCTGCTCTCCTGCAGGAAGATCTACAACCTTCTACAATGTTATTAGTATTACAGAAACAAATTATTTTATGTTCTCCGAATGTGGTCAGCCATAATCAGCTCACAGGATAGGGTCCCAGAGCTCAGTGGGAAAGCTCCTGGGAGGAAGGGAAGAGAGTTTCTCTGTTCAGAGTTAAAAAGCTCCCATTATCCTTGCACAAAGTCCCAAAGGCTACATGAAAAGCATCAGGTTGCATTACATTTCAATTGTTTCTCCCTGCTGTGTAAGTGCTACATGTAAATCTATTACATCTTTGGAGTCTGAAATCTAACAGAACACTCAGCCAAAAAAGGTGATAGAACAAAGTGTCTACTAATCAACTCAAATCAGCCAGGAAGTGAGGCTTTGCTAATGAATTACAGTAATTAGCTCTAGGGAATGGTCACTGTACTGACAAACTACTGCCTGCTCTAAGTAGGAGGAGACAGATTAAACACAGTTGTTCATATTCTTAAATCCCTGTTCCTGCTTTTTTTTTTTAAGCAGTGTTTCATTTCCCTGGAGCAAGGAACACTGAGGTATTATCAGTGGCTTTCAGAAACACCTGACCAACAGCTTTCTAGGACAGCATGAAAAATACACTGCCAACTATTTTTGTGCAATTAAAAAAAGCAACAATAATGGTTCAATGTAACCCTATGACCCCACTGCAGAGATCAACATCATTCTCCTGTCCTATGATATTTGACTAGCTAGTTGCTGGAGCTCATGGGTTAACAAATGAGCGAAGGGCACAGACCCATTCTACAGCTAAAATCAGCATCACTACTGGTACTGCAAACAGCTAAAGGAATATTGATATCTAAACAGAGCTGACAAGTATACAGTAGTGCCTCAGACATTCATTGCCTTCAAATAACCCAAGTTGAAGGTATACGATTAGTTACCCTTCCTGAATTTTATAGGACAACAAATAATTACCCACCTAATTTAAAAGAACAACAAAATAGTTGGAGAACAAGGGCAGAGAACAAGACCAGCACACAGAGAAACCTAAGATGCCATCCTTTTCTGTTGAGCTGAAGAGGAACCCCTCTGCTTTGTCACTCTTGTGGGCTGTAACTATGGCAACTCAGAGCCAGCCCCTCTATCCAGGTCCTAGACATAGCAACAACTTCAGCTGCTCTTCTCCCTCACTTCCTGGTGGCCCTCAGCCTTCTCACATCTACATAACCACAGGAAGACCTCATTTAGCCCCTGTAGCATGACTCCTTCATAAGCTGCTGACTTCTTCAGTGCTACTACAGAGTCAGAGAGGTCACTAAGGCCAGACCAATCACCAGGATCAGTTCCCCCTCCCCCCCCCAAAACACAAGCAAGAAGAAAGGAAGTGGTGAAAAAACTCATGGCAGGTGTGCAGTGCCTGCACTCTTAGCAGCAGTTAACAGGTCACAGTAGTCAGCTCCCATGTAAGGGGCAGATCTTCGGTTTGGCTTGGGTGCTACAGCTTAAAAAAAAAAAAAGCATGCTGTAATGGAAAATTTCTGTTCCAGCATTTTGCTGTTCTACTAAGAAGAATAACCCTTCAATATTTTTGCATCTGCTATGAGGCTTTACACAGAGGAAATCCTATTTGGATTTCTTATAAACCAGAATAACCTGCCAAAATATTCAAGGGAAAGAGCTCATGATAGTGTTATATTCTTTTCTGAAAGCTTAATTTAGACAACTACCAGCAGATCCCTTCATGGACATAGCAAAATCTTAAACTCTCTCTATTTGACTGTGCTTGCCTAAGGCATTAAGTTCAATCCAACATGTCGCACCTCAGTAACCTGACACAGACTAGGAAATTCTTACAGTCAGCCTCCCCAAGGGATTTGTTAAGTTTCACATACATTTAGTTGCGCAGTTGGCCTGTTCAAATTGATAAACTTGTTGCTCAGTGCTCTCTGCTGCAGATTTTGTCACTAGGAAAAAATAAATACAGGAGGGATGGGGAAGTGTAGGAGGAAAGAAAGGTAGTATTTTTCAGTAATAACTTAAAATTATACATGCATTACCATTCCTATCTCTTCTTCAAAGGCATTTATTTTGCAGAAGAGACATGCAGATATCTTAGTGATGGGCACATTAAAAATGCCACATACAGACAAGATGAATGTCATTAACATGTTAAAAAATGAGTATAGCAGACAGATACAAAAATACTATTCAGTTTTATCAAACACAAAGGAATAATTCATTACATGGGTATCCTGTATACTCAAACTACACACACAGAAATTGCAAGTTATTAATAAAGACTCCAAGCTGGAAAAGCACTTAAAATATTTAAGTAGGAGAGCAGCACACTGTAGTCAATGGAATTATTCACTGACTTACAGCTAATGCAAGCGTAAGTATTTCGTTGGTTGAAGGCTCCTAATACAACCAACACATGTCTATAATGCTATACTATAAAGATGGGTTTGACAAGTTATTATGGAGAAAAAGCACTTCATCTTCCATTCCACAGCACTCCCCCATCAATACTTATGGGTACAAGAATATCATCCTATGGTACTTGCCACCCAACAAGCCAGAGCAGCCCAGTATCCACAACAGCATTTGTCAGCACTGGCAAAAGACAAATGGAGCTGAAAGCCAGAAGGAAGGGGAAGCTGCAGAAATACGAATCAAGAGCAACCTCCTTTTCAGAAGGGTAGCTTTATGGACCTACAGCAAGCAGAAAACCTATGGTGATGGCCAAGGAAACCAGACATGGTCACAGCATCAAAGGGAAGCAAGAAATAATGCGTCTTTTCATCAGTCTTTAGCAGATACAAATTAAAACTTTCTCTGTATCCTGCAGAGCTCCCCAATTACTTGTCATTACTATTGTGTGATATAGAAAGCATTTAGTCCTCAGTGCACAGCACAGATAGCGCGTTAGCACACCATATTCTTTCAGCTAGAGTCATGTATTTTGATGACAATCCAAAGAGAAGCAATTACTTTCTCCGTCTTCCCTCAGATGCCTTGGTTACAAAAACACAAAAAGCTTTATTATCAGTCCCTGCACCTACACTGCACAAGGATTTCCAGTTATCAGATGAATTTACAAAGATGATGTACTACAATACCAAGGACAGAACCATCTAAACAAATAGCTTTGTGGCTGTGCAGTGGTCAGTGATCTATAGATTGATTATTTACAACCTCAGAACTAGGAATGTTTTCCCCCCCAAAAATCAGAATGCATTAAAAAAAATGTATACTGTGTTAAAAATACTAAGTTTGTTTTGTAGTATACAAACTGAATTTAACAGCTAAAACAATGCCAACAAAAATACATACACATTTCTACAAAAAAAAAAGTAGAGATCACTGATGTGCCACAGCTAGGAGAAAAATACAGATTGAAGGTGTATGCGTAGGTTATGAAGCAAGTTATAAAAAAAATTACTCATGGAACAAGATGTTCAAATTGATATTTAGGTGCAATAGCATATGGCAATCTTATTTTCAGATAGTTATACTACTTGCACCTATAAGCAGAATCACAGAAGTACAGACTTGATCAGATCTCTTTTAAAAGACATAAATAAAAATAAAAGTGCTTCCTGTTTTTCCAACTCATCTGTTGTTGTCTTCTTAAGCAGACCAGGTTACAGAAGATTCATTGTGGCTACCAGCACTGCAACTGACCTATGAAGAAACAGGACTTCATCTTCAGCCAGCTCAGTGATTAAAACTTCACAGGCAATGAATAGCTGAAACCAAGGCAGCAACACCTTCTTCACACTGAAGCATAGTGATTGTCAGCCTGCAAAAAAGTCTATACTAGAAGGAAAGGGAAATTTCTTCCTGCTGAAGGGCAAAGGAGCCAAATAACCTAGAAGCTTCTTTTCACTAATTCACCTCTTCTAACCACACTACTGTACATTCTGCAACAAAAGTTTTATAACAATTACATACTATTCTTTGAAGAAAAATAATCTAGAAAAAGTAATAAACCACTCCCCTTCCCCAACATTTGTATTTCAAAACAAGACTCTCCTTTACTCTCCTTTGGGAGCAACTTTTTACACAAACTAACAGTGATAGGCCAAAGGGGAAAGGTCTTAAACTACAACCCACATTTTTGTGGGCAGAACAGACCCTTCCACCAGTATGCACACACTGAATGAGCATGTAATGCATACTTCACATGTTTGTAAGACAAACTATGGGAGTTCTCATTTGAAGAATACAGCACCTATCTTATCTACTCAATCAATCTATAATTCTCATTCCAAGAAAGTCAATTGTAGTTTATAGCTCAGCTAAATGTTTCTGTACTGCCCTAATAAGAAATAGATGATTTTCCTAAGGCAAGAGTGTCACCACCCTCACACAACTGTCTGTGGGCTAGCTTCAGCTATAGTAAGTTCTTCAGCCACCTGTCACCCCTTTTGGAATGAGAACAAACAAATGCAGCACCTGTACTGCTTTTAAAGAGCCATGAACAAATAAAAGGATGAAACAACTAGGTCTTGAATAAAGGTAAAAATTTTAAACACAGAAAACCTGAAATACCACTGGCAAACAAGAAGTTATATCATGAACATGGCAAGGAAATAATTCCTACTACATGACTCTACCCTGCCTTTCTGACCACCAGTCATAGTGCTTAATTTGGTGAAGATTTTTGGTCTGTGTTGGTTTTTATTTTTTTTTAATTTGACTTCTCATACTGTAATTATGGTCTGCACCTTGGAGCATTGATTTACAGGATTAGAGCCTTATGCCACAAAATTTCTCACATTAAGTTTTTTTTTTTTTTAATCAAATGCACAAACTGCTTAAATTTCAAAAAGCTTTTATTGGTATCTTGAATATTATCCACCTTGTGAAGGAAGAAATAGACTTTTCTAAATCACAGTCATCAGCAGACAAACTAAATAGTGAAATCTCATCCCTTCCTAATTTACTCAGTATCCCTTACTCCATACATCTCAGCGCTAACATCAAATTAAGAATCCCTGCCTATGCTACATTCTGTAGCAGAGAAATTATGAGGAATAATTTCAGTGTAATAAGACAAACAGTAGTAGCATGTTTTAGGACGTTTTACAGGGTCAAAGAACTGTGCATCAAGTAACGTCTGTACAGCCTACGTTAGGCAATAAGGCAAGATTCCACCTAGAAGAAATGGGAATAAGCAAAAGAAAAAAAAGGGGGGAGAAGAGGATTGGGACTTACCTAAAGTCACTTGAGAAATGAACCGTAGTGTCCAAAAAACTAGAATCCAGAAACACTTCAATGCTAAATGCATTTTTCAGACAAAACATCTCTCTGAAAGCAGCTCCAGGAACGAACAACTTGAAGTCCTACCAACTGGTACCATCTGGCTGATTTGCAACACTTGCTCAGCACAATAGCCCTAATAACGACTTCATTAGGCACTCCTGTTCTGACTAGTTAACAGGTGATCCTGCTGTACCACTCAACCAATCAAGAGCTCAGATGTTGTTGTTGCCCAATCTAGTGCTAGTTACATGAAAAAATTAGGGCCAGACTTAGCCATTTTGTCACTCTAATATTTGATGCACTTTCTGATGCTAGCAGCCATTTACAATCCAGATGAAATTAGACCAGACAGTGAACTCTTCAGTGAAGTTCTGGGTTACTGAACCAGCAGAAAAAGAAGAGAGCAAAAAGAAACTAATGCTTTTGTTTGTTTGTTTCTCCCACTTACCCCATCTCCAAAGTAATTGAGCCATAACCTTTAAGTTATGTTTGCAGATAAGCCACGAATTGATACTGGCCTCTTTCTGCACTTCATCTACTACTACTATTCCCATTTTACATATGGACAAAAACTATTTCTATCATAAAAGAAAAAGTAGGATTAATGTATTAGCACCAAACTAAAGATACCGTAGTGATAAACTAAATATATATTTAAGTTATATATATTTTTAATATGATATATTATATCTTAACATTTTAAAACCAGGCTTTCCCAAGAGGAGCTCAAACTCATAAATAAAGCAAAAATGAGCAGATTTGCAAAGGTTCAGAGTGAAGAAGTCTGAAACCTTCAGAACTCCCTCCCTGGTATTTAAGATGACCTGAGAAAACATAGAAATGAAATAGCAGAATAAAATTAGATGATTAGGTGTCATGCAGAAATTGTTAAATTTGATTCCTTATTTTAAAAAAGGAAAGTGTGCAAAGCAGGTGCAGCAACTATCATTGGCCTCCTGCTGCTTGGCCCACCTGCTGCTTGGCCCACCTGCTGTCTGCCTGATGGTGCTATATTCCCCACTTCACTATTTATTTCCAAAATGCAAAGTTTAAAGTAACAATGTAAATTTATTTATTACTACTATTTTCATTTTCTTAAGCTCAAGTTTATTCTTGGTATCTCCCCAAATAAACCTACAACACATGTAAATTCATTATTCATACGTGACTGTAAAAAGAAAACAGACAGTGAAACTCTTCCATCCTAAGTAGGATGTCCCCTAAGCAGAATGTCCCCTTCCTCCATTCTGCCTCCCATGGACTGTCATGCTTCTCAGACTGCAGCCTGAAAAGATGAATGGTGGTTCATCTTGTGTGAGATATTGTGTAGGTTCACTGATTAGGTATCTAGTGTAGAAGGGCTGACAATTGCAGCAATAAAAACCTCACAACGTGAATAATAACAATAATTACATTAGTAATAATAACAATAAATTGCAAGGTGTAAACATACTGGTTTTGAGTCTTTAAGGTTCTCAGCCTTGTGAAAGAAAGCCTAAAAGGGATGTACAAACACATGAAGCCAGGGGATTTTAAGTAAAACATCATCTCATTAACTCATCATTAGATGAGAGTTGGCAATACTGTAGCAGTCCTTACCATGCAGTTCTTTCTCTCTTACTCCTCCCTTTTTCCACAACACTTATAAAAAACACATATGCTCTTCTCACAAATGCTTATCGCATAGAACTAGGCAAAGCCACGTGGAAATGTGCGTTTCTGAAAAAAAAAAATCTAGAATTCCCAGCTTCCTTTCCTTGAGGTGGCCCCATCAGTCCTCAGGCTGCTGGACACCTGGGTCCACCTCTCCACCAGCTCAGCCAGGCTCCTACCCAAAACATGCAGATGTCAGAGAGGTGCAGCTTACTTTAAGAAATACAGATTTTAGCTTCTGCCACCACGTGCTCTCACGGCCAGGGTGAGAATTTGTGTTTTGTCCTAAAAAGCCAGGCAGATTCTCATAGCCATGCAGGAGTGGTTTAATATGAAGTTATTTACTATATAGTTCCATGAACTATCTGGTTCTCCTCACCAGTGAACTGAAGTTCACCTTAAGCCTCCTGTTCTACCCAGCAAGAGCAGAGAACCACCGATCTGTAATGGGCATTCATTAACCCTGCAAGCAGTGATTAACATTCTCAGATTCCGGCCAGTGAGATCCCTACATTCATAACCAATATGATTCTTAATTCAAAATAATTATTTGTATCACTACCATTTATTATATATACATTGTTTGTTTTAAAGACACTTGCTTAAAAGTTACCTTTCTCTTTTTGTTATTTTTAACTTTCTTCCAATTCTTTCTTTGCCTATTCCAGGTGCCAGTGGAAAACAAAGTTTATGTATATGAGAATAATGTAAAGTCTACTGTCCAAGCAATAATACATTTGTTATTACTCAAGAAAAATAAATGCTTTTATAAATGCATGAACTGTGTGAATAATTAACTTTTGTTATTAATATCAAAAGGGAAAATAAATTGAAGTCAGACAAAATAAAAGTAACAACTGACAATGAAAAAGCCCTAAAATACAAAAAAAAAAAAAAAAAAAAACAGAATGCATTTCTTACAGCTTTTTCTTATCCATAATGCCTTAGCTCTTATGTATGCAATTTTATGTTATGATTCCAAATGTTTCAGATTTACCTATGGCTACATGCATTCTATTACACAACAAAACAGGGCTTCTCTTTATTTTACTGTGCTCCATGCAGTATAACTTTGTTATTTTAAAGAGAAGTCCAATAAATCAGTTTCTTGAAGATAAAAGTTTGCAAAAACATGATCTGCTCTGTTTTCTCCCTTAACTGCCCTTCTGTTCAGCATTCATTTTAAATGTAATGTTATTTCAGTGAACCAATACTTTTAAGCAGGCTGAATAGTGTGGAACATTCTTTTATTCTGATGTCATGCAGAAAGCATTTTTCTCAGAAGACATCTTTTGTAGTTGTAACCAAAAGGCAAAAGAAACTGGAGAACTCAAAGGAAAGGAGAGGGGGGAGGAATGGCTTAAACCCTCAATCCTGTCACTTCTGAAACCATGTGTCAAAACCATACATATTTTTTTGCAATGACCTCTTAAAATAGTCCCTTATAAGCCAGTACCTCTTCGGAACTTCCAAGATCTTATTATTTTTTTTTTATATACAGGTTTTGACTAAAAATTCCTTGTATTATTGTACTGTATCACAGGGAAGTTCGCTATAGTTTCATGAAAGACGTTTTCATTTCTGACTGGCATCTTCTCAATAGGAGGGGGCCCAGGCACACCACTCTCTTCCAGGCGAACCTTTCTGCTCTTAAACAGTACGGCATTCATAACTTACTTTCAGCACCGCAGGGCAGCCACACAGCAAAGCCTCTCCAACTTAATAGCTTGCATCACAGAGAAGTCCACTATTTGGCCAAGGTATAAAACAAATGCATCCCTCACACAGTTCTGCACCCCACAAAAATGAAATCTTATCTACCCCAAATACCTGCATTTCCACACCATAGCCTTGGCAAAGCAAGAATACCACACAGTTACCAAGCTTTGTGTTATGCTGCAGTGTGGTTATGTATCATCACTCCCACCTAAGCCCAGCAAGGGAAAAAAAAACCAACCACAGAAAAAAGGAAACATAAAAAGTTCAACAGAAGAGAAAAGAAATACTTCATAGGACATGTACTAGTAATAGCTTTAGTTTCTGCAAACACGCTGAATTCTCACTGCATGAAACAGTACACTTCACAGAATATGCATCTAGCTTTACTACATGGGCTATCTCAAAGTTGTGGATATAAAGAGAAGGCATAATAAGGTAAAATTGCTTACAAGAATCATCAACATGATTCAGAAGCAGAACATGAACTCCTCTTAAAAGGAGCAAACCTTAGGAGTTATCCCCAAATAACTGATGAAATTAATTAACTGAGCCTTTATATAATTACATACTATACTACTAGATCATTCTACCTCACTGCCACCTCACTACACAAAATTACAGCAGGCTTGACAAAAAACTAATCTGAAAATACTGGAAAGCTTCAAGACATTTTATTGCAGATATATTTTGGCTTCTGGCTCATGCATCAGCATTTTATTCTACCCACAGTAAGTAACTAAACAAATAATAACTTCAAATATAACATCTAAATTTCCAATGGTGTTAAAAACTTTGAGTCTAGCCCCGAAGAGCTTCAAGACATTGAGCTTTAAAACTGACATCTTCAGGTACAGAAGAGCTCTAATAAGTCAAAGGCTGGATCCTGCCATTTTGAGAGTCAGAAAATGTTCAGTCTGGGAGAGACAGAAAAGAGGATTGCCATATTCGCAAGAAAATAAGAACACACTTGGAAATAGTTTTAAAATTGCTATTTGTTTTTAAAAAATGGTTTTGTAGGCAGAATGTTAAAGTCAGCCTTCACAAAGATTGAATTGGATCTGAGAGGGTCAGTTGTTATCAGTAAAAAAAGTATATAATACATATGCTTTATTTTTTGTCTGTTTGCATTACAAAGTTTCAACTGTTATCTCAATTGTTAGTACCAACACAATGTATATACACCTCTGCATTCTTTAAGTCCAGATTTAAAGACACTTTCCTGTTGAGCTTGTTATTGAATATAGTTACTGGACTAAGACATCAGTCACAGCAATATAGTTAAGACTGAAAGTGTTTGTGTGTATACATACAATAAAATAACATACAAAACACAAGGATGTCTCCTTACCACCTATAATAGACACAAGCATTGTCTATTTCCTGCAGACTTACTAATTAGTTCACTGCATGCCTAAAACATATCATGTTTCAAGCAGACAAATGCCATATTTTTCCTCAAAAACCTTCAGAATTTTCCTGGGAGGAGTTTTATTTTTGTTTCTTTGTTTTGTTGATTATTTCAACACCTATATTATTTGATGTTAATGCTTAAACAATGTTGCTACAAGCAACTTCACTGGATTGAAACGCATTAAGAGAAAGAAACTGGGAGGTTGAGTGGTCACTGTGAACAATTTTTTTCCCCCACAGACAGTGAAACAGAAGAGGACTATTTTCTATTATCTTTCCCACAGAAATACCTCTGGAGCAAGCGCTTCCAGAAGGTGGACTTGGGACAGCATTGGCTTCCCATGTGTAAGTTGGAACAGGGACCCAAATCTTGTGCTGCAGAGAGGAGGGAAAGGATCCCTGTAAGTTTTTAACCGTATAGCAAAGTCTAGCTATTACTTTAAATCACTTCTCCTGTGCTGATGACAGGAAGGGACATAACCATTACTACCACTTGACAAGAAAAATAATGACAGATTTCTTTAAAAACTATACCATCTTATATAACATTCTCTGAAAACAATCGAAATTGCAATAGGAATAAATATTTTGCTGCTCTTTACTGCTCTTTTACAGAATCAGACTGGCTATGGCAGAGCACACTGGATCCTCTTCTGGCTCATGCATCAGCAGAATGGGAAGCAGAGTTCCAGCTGTGGAGTCCTCATTGTTGGTGATCCATGAACCAGAAAGTACGCAGCTAGACTTTCAAATTCCAGGTTGAGCTTGTGGCACTGGCAGTCAAGAAAAGCACCCTTTTAATTACTCTTTTTTCCCTCTGACATGACAAAATAAATTAAATTATCCCAGGAAAGACAATCAGCTGCTTTATGATAATAGATTTTTGAAGAGAACTTTACTTTAAGAAAGCAGCAACAGCATCTATTGAAAGTGCAATATTAGCCTGTTGTCCACCATGAACACTCTGCCATATGCTTATTAAAGAGCACTGAAGTATGAAAGGGGAAAAAGTGGGACTGCTTTTGAAGGAAAGCATGTTAAAATACTTCAGAAGAACAGGCTGAAAGCAGGGGTTTTAAATGTGAAAATAATACAAGATTATCAGCTGCAGGCAGAACTGTTGAACAGAGGAAGGTAAACAACAGTGTTTCTGCATGCATCCTAACCATTGACTTGGAGCTGCTGTGGAGAAAAAAGCCACAATAACAAAAAATTAAGACTTATATCTTCTTAACATGCTTAACAAGCTTATTTCACCTCAAAATATAAATACAGCTTATTACACAGCAATTTGATACTAGAAGAGGACACACTATACCATGAAACTTAGTGATAATTTTGTGTGCATGTTTTGATAAGAATATACTACATATAATTGTGTTACAACTGAGGATGCACTAGCACTAAACACAAAAGAGCAAGCACGAGAAGAGACTACTAGACAAATACAGGAGTATAACTACAGTAAATACTACAGAACAGCTTTCACACTCAGCAGAAAGACAATGTCAAAAAGGAAGCTTACCTTCTACACACTTTAAAAAAAAAATGCATAAATTAAGAACTATTTGTTTTTGTTTCATGAAGTCTTTGGTATGAACTCAATAATAACAGTTGTCCTCAGCTCTAACACTGTGTAGCTGCTTCAATGACAGCAATAACTCTCAACAGCGTGAATTTTCCTTTACATTCCTGCACAACTAGTCATCCCTACAGTTTATCATTCTTCATTCTTATAGCATATCCACCATAAGCAAAAATTCAACGTTGCTCATAACATTTTGAAAAAGATACAGCTTCACAAAGTGATAGGAACCTTGGGGCATTTCAAATTGAATGCATTTTTTTAAATCATTTTGAATTTCAACTATGGACTGTAGCTAGGCCTGCTAGCCTAAAGGTAATGCTCTGCTCTGTATTACCATGCCACAGATCTGGGTTACATTTCCAGACACTCTATAGCTTCCCATGCTGGCACAACCTGGGGTTAGATGAGCACCTCTTGTTATCACGTCAGCACCACTCCAGCCGATTAAGGAGCAGCACTGATAGGCTCTGAAGAGAATCCCATCCTCCCTCACCAAGGAGGCTGTGTCTTTGAGCATAGCAAGAGGTTAAAAACAGGGCTGAAATAGAGTATATCCTCAGGGCTCCATCAGGGACATGAAAGGCAACCCAAGAAAGTATGTTATATGACAACAAAGACATCAAATAATTTTAGTGGAATAGCTGCCTTCTACCACTCCAAGTTTCCCATGCACCTTCAGATGCATACCATATCTTTTTCCCCTTCCATTACAAAAATCTTTGTGCATTGCTCTTACATGCTACAAAACAGCTGCTAGATTGCAACCTAGACTGCTGAATTACAATGGTGGATTAAGTTATTCTAATGTAATGGATCAATTATCTGGACCTTCTGTACCCGATGAAAAACAGAAACTGCTGTTAACAGGGTACAGGCAGGAATAAAGCATCTGGGTTCAGTCTTCAGACCTCCAGTCCTGAAACTTCAAACCACCATGTGCATTCAGCCATGGTGAAATTCAAAATTTAATTTACATTTAGCAATTAAAGGCTTTGTTTCATTTAAGTTCTGTTTGCAGATACTGTGTAAATATTCAGATTATTCTTGTTCAATGCTAAATAATCTCAGTGGTTATATGTGTGATGGTTATACAGAGATTCAAAGCCAGTTTTCTAACTCACGTCTGTTTTCCAAAAAGAAACCCAGAAATCCTACACTTGGTCTTCCTGTTGTAAAGGATTTGGGGATCTTTCAGAGAAAAAGGTGGCAACGCACTATGGCATTGCAAAGGCAACATTGTTACATTGGGCCCAGGGTACAAAGCTTTGCATTTGATGCCTTTAAAACTTCAGAGTGTGACCACTTGGCTTGAAATCTGATTTCCCCCATTAATGCAGTTTTATAAAAGAGAAAAACGAGTTTCAGATTAAGGTAAGCGGCTGTGCAGTGATAGGAGTAAAATCAGCATCTGTGGTCTTGTGCAAATCAGTACCAGCTCGAGACTGGGCATTGATAAATAAGTGACTGAAAGGCTGCACATTTGCTGGAATACAGACGAGGCAAAAAAGGCCAGTGCTAAAGCACCTAAAACTTTGAAAGATATATACTGCTAAAAATTAAATTGAAATACATTATCTAAATACCTTTGGTAACATAAGTGGCCTGTATCTTCTTTCAAGACAGAGTATCAGTTTATTTCAAATTTAGAGATATTGGCCTTGATTCAAATTCATGGCAGTTATAGAAACCAATGTTCCATGGCTTGATTCAGGTGGCAAGCATTAAATCTTTTTCCTGCTGTCATGCAACAACAACTTTAATACAAATTAGCACTGCCAAACTCAGTTTCCTGAGCTCAGAAGTCCTTGATACTACTCCCTGAATTTTACTCATACTTTCACACGGACTGTGCTCTGCTGAAATTGTTGTAGCTGACAAGAAACAAAAAAAACGACAATTTAATGACACTGGATTCAGTATTATAATTCATGACATCATAGAAAATTTAACATGCAGTTCTTCATTATTTTTTTTTTAAGTGAGGTAAAGCTCAATCAAATGCACGCAGGAAAAAGAAAAAATGGAAATTTCATTTCTGCGAGTCAGATCTTCCCTTCAGACCAATCCAATTGTTTGTGCTGAAACCAATCCTGCCAGTCAATAACAACTCACATTTTTCAAGCTACTGATTCAGCTTTTGCAAGAGCTTTCTTGCAGTCCAAGAAAAAAAAATCCAAGCCTCAGAAAATACAAAAAAGCAAACCAAAAGGAAGAGTTTTTCCAGTTTTTCTACTCACCAGGAATATACAATTAACTAAACTTGACACTCCAGACAACTCGGAATGAGATGCAGAGGGTAGATCTGAGTCAGAGAAAGCATATTTCCACTTAAGAAAGAGCTTTCTGTTTCCCAGATCAAGCACTCCAGACTGATGGGCCCTTAATTACAGAGTTCCACAAAAAGGGTGGGAAATGCCAACGAGTACCTAAGCCTCCTGGCCTAGTTCAAAAACCCCTGGCAAAAATTTGCATTTCAAGGAACGCCCAGTTCCAATTCCTTGCAGCTACCACAGCTGTAAACCAAAACCACTTCCTAACAAAATTTCTGCCAAACCAGTCAACTCTTCCTGTAGCTCTAAATTGAAAAAACTCATTCTATCTGAAATAGGCCTCAATTTATACCAAGTCATTCATCTGTTTGTTTTCTTTTTGGATTAATATTTTAGCCATCATTTACGATCCAGTAGCACCCAAAGGCTAATCAAGCTCTAGGCTTTGGTGTGTGCAGGGCATAGCCTCTGGGCAGTGGCTTATCATGTGTGAAGACAAAAAGAAGCAAAACAAATCAAAATTATATCTCATTTCTTCCCCAAAAATCTATGATGAAGACAACCTTGTTAATTCTATAACTAACAAGGTTTTTACTCATCATCTAAATTTAACCTTTGTTATTTTTTAATAAATGTAGCTTTCACATTTTAAAACTTCTATTTGACCACAGCCTTCTCACTTTTGACTAATATTTTTTTTTACATTTTTCCACACATTTTGTAAAAATGCTCATGTCTGCTACGCATACATACCTGGCAATTTAACATTCACCTTTACATCTCATTTTCATTTATTTTTATTAAACAGATCATGCCTCTCTTTTAATTAAGGACTTGCATTCCATTTTCTAAGTGATCCTCTTTTCAATTTCATTTTCTATATATATACACACATAAAATTTATATACATATACATAACTTAAACTTTGCTTCATCATAAAAAAAGAGAACACAGTTCACCAGATATGTCTTTTTGTCTACTGATAGCTACCCTTGGGCAACCTGCAGGCCATCATCTTGCAAAATACAACGGCATCACTGATGCTTTAAAAGCATGGCATATGCTGCTCTCGCTGGTTTTTCCATGCATATGACAGCCTTCTAGAATCTACCTACAGGTTGGAATTACAGAATGGACAGTATGACCTGCTTTCATTGAAACTAAATTATAGTCTCACCGATTTCACCTATGGTAAGTCCCAAGTGATGAAAAAATATCAGACATCCTAAATAAAAGTGACAAGCTTCTAAGAGGATCTGAGCATCCTACCAGCACAGACTCAATTTGGTGACCAGTATTAAGATACTACATAAAATTTTGGCTTTAGTACCTACATTGAGTAAAGTTTCCACATCTAAGTCATAAAAACTTAAAGAGAATGACATTTAAAAATGGAGAGGGAAATAATAGAAAAAGCAGGAAAAAAAATGGAATATTTTTCATTGCATTAGTATATACTTCACATGTGCAAAAATCACAGCACTCCACTGGAGCCTATGGAGCCACAGTACTATTAACACTAACTAATCATCTGGTTCTATCTACTGAAATCAAGTCAAAAATAAGCACAAGCTTTCACATCAAGGAGATTAAAATATAAAAGTGACCCTGATTAATAAAATGGTGTTTGGGAATTCTTATATCTTCTGTGCAAATCAAAAGAAACGATGAAGGGACAAAAAGGGTAATGACAGAGCAATAAAGCCTCATGTAACCTCAGTTAGGAGATTCATAATGAAAATGTTCCCTAGCTGCGTGCACAGCGCTCATGGCAATATGTGCCTTTGCGCTCTGCAGAAAGAGAGGAAAACCTACTGACAGAGGTCTGAGAGCCCCAGATACAGCACTGAAGGAGATACTTGAACCCTTGAAGTAGGCTGGACACTCTTTGAGAAACTCACACATATCAATGATGACATTACTGGACAGTTCAAATGTGAGTAACTCATGATCAGCTTGATACTTATGGATTTGAACAATCTAATTTTCTTTTTTTAAAGTTTACTTTTTACTGTAAAAGTATGAAAATGGTTTAAGTCAGTAGGAGTTATTTTTTCAAAATCTTTTTAAAGTCATTTTACACCTGAATAAATTGTACGACATGAAGCCTTGGACAGATTGCTTTTTTTTTGGAAATTCCTATAATTCTACCTGCTAGAACATATAATAGTCCACCTTTTATATATAAAATTTTCCTATGTCCATAATACGAGAAATACTAAAAGTACTGTTTTAAACTTCAGAAATTCTGATCCTTGATAACTTAAAGGATCAAAGTAAAATTTATTGATTTTTCCTCACTACTCAAGCCTAATTAATAATACTAAACACATTAAAGCTACTGCTGAAGGAGAGTTTTTAAGAAAGTTAAACTAAGAATGTGATCTAAAAATCACCTGAAGTCACTGGGAGTCTTTCCACTGATTGATTTCTGTGAGCTTTGAAGGTGGCCTGAATAAGTCATGCTGCAAGGTACGTTACAAAGTGAAATTCAATTATTATTATTATTGTACTTTTATCATGACGGAAGAAAAGCCACTTCTTCAGTAATCTTTAACATAGCTTTCACACAGATCTTTTGATACTGTACTGCTTGGCAGAGGTTCTTCCCCTCTTTTTTGCTACACATTAATCTCAAGTATTTAGAGTGAACATGGCATGGCCTGAACACAATAGGGAATGTCCATGAGGAATGCCAGGTGCTCTTGCCAGCAGAGTGGTTCCCTGGCCCTAGGAGCTGGCAGAACAGAATGTCTCAATTGGCTCGGAGGACAGCCAGCTTTCTGGGGAGGCATTTATAACTTCCCTAGCCACACAATCAGCAAAACTAAACTTGCACAATGCTCCTAAAGTAATAAAAAGAAAAGGCTAGATGGTAATGTAAATATTCTAAATGACAGCTGTCTGCTTGCCTCTGAACTAAGATAAACTAAGATAAAGAAGAAAAAAAGAGATATCCTTTACAAGATAATTAGAGGTGTAAGAACTCCTTAAATTGAAGAAAATATTTAAACACGGTTATACCCTTGGCCTGTTTCTTCTACATTATGTAAAACTCACTGAGCTATGTATTCATTCCACAGTTAGTCTAGTTTTGCTTAATTCAAATTTAAATAAATATTACGTGAATGCTCTACTCATAGGATAACTTAACTTCCTAGCACACTGTACTGTGCCACCAAGAGGCACATATTCATTCAATATACAGTTGATAGTGAAAATCTTTAATTGGGTAGAATGCCTGTACTTCAGTATTAAAAGGCTAGGCCACACCTTCTACAAAAGCAGCAGAATGGGTAAGACTATTTCTGCAGCATCAGCACGCTCAGCAAGAACTAGTGCATGCTGAACATTATTAAACCTAAAAACACATGATAGCACAGAGCTAGTTTTAAAATTGAACTGACAATTCAATGTATCTGAATGTTGCACATACTTTTATTAGGTTCTAAATGTAAACATGCAAAATACTGGTATCCTTTGCTATTTACTTGAATGGGAGTTTTCTAATCTATAAAGAATTGACTGGTTCTTTCAAAAGTATCCCACCCTGGCAAAAAGAAAGACTTCAAGTCAACTTCTTATGAAAATTGCATGAGGCCCTCCTGTGTTACAAACATTTTCCTTGAAGAAAAACACAAGTAAGTGACATTTTATTGCTAATGGACAACAAATAAAAACACAGTATTGATTTGGAAACCAAGATCCCATTTTTCAAAACAAACCCTAAGTACTTCCACATCTTTGTGCTTCTCAGTGAGATTAAAGTTTGTGTACATAAATCATATCTGAAAATGAGACTTCAGGTTCTGAATGACTTTGGCTGCAACTTTAAATATTGTTCAACGTATTTGTTTGCTTTAAAGCACTATGTCTCCTTAACTTAGCAATTTTAATATCATTTACCAGAACTTAAAAATTTCACTTAAACTTATCTACAGATCCAATTTCAATTTCTTGAGCAACTTCAGCATTTGCCTTGTTTATACAAGCAAGTGAAATTGAAAGTAATACATTATCCAGCCTTCAGGGCTTGCTTCTCTTTCTTCTTTCAATTAATCTTGTCTCCCAGGAGTCCAGCATTACAATAAAATAAAATATCAATACTAATTTTTTTTTAAAATTCCAATGTGTTTAATTATAAGCAGCAATTAATTTTTTTATTTTTTTTCAATTTCACTTCTTCTTGGGGGCATCTCACTGATAAACTGAAAATTAACATCAGTGTATTAATCAAATAATCAAACTTTGAGGGAAAGCGTTCACCCCATCAAGACTGTAACCTACAGCTAAGCAACTCCCACCTTTTCCTTAAATTATTGGTAGAACTAATTTATTTTTCCTAGAAAACATTTTTAGAATATATATTAAGTTTCAATGGCAGAGGGCTGATTTCTATTTTCAATTACACTCCACAACTTCATTAACGCCAGTGGAATTGTTTGGATATAACTAATGGCAAAAAAAATGATACATGGTTTACAACTATTTTTTCTGAGTACTTTCTATCAGAGAGAAGAGAGCTCCTGACTAATCCACTCCTATGCTGACAGTAGGATACTAAAGCCTGGGAAACGCAAATTTCAATCATTTTGACATTTTTGTTAACGTTGAATCCACTTTAAGTGGAAGAATGCTAGTACTGCTGCTCTCTTGAAGATTTTAATATCAATGGATCAAACCAAATCACTCTGGATAGGCTTGGATTTTGACCTACGTGCAAGATTAGTTAAGAGCTGCACAAATTCTCCATCAAACTCTTTGGTTTGTAAGAATTCTCAGTACTTCTGACAAGCTAGCCTTCCTTAATGCCACTCCAATTATTTTTTTTTGGATATATACAAACTCCTCTGACACTAGGAATATTTGACGTCATTTACATTAGTACTGCTACTAGATTTTTAAATACCATTACTGAGAAGCAATGAAAACATTCCAGGAATTAATTTCAATTTCCAGGATAATCATTATAATATTAACCTTTTTTTTTTTTTTCAATCTATTTAATTATTTCCATCCTTTTAATCAGTTCAGATAAATTAACTGACTTAACTGCAGCAATCTATTTATTACTACATGAGAAAATGCTGCCCATCAACAGACAACCTGAAGTTTCTTCCTCTGATGTTTAGGCTAGAATTTTCTACTAAAAGCTTTTAAAACGCTTTAGTGTACTTCTGCTGCACAGCAAAGCTCTCAAAAAAATCATTTGGGGCTGGATTTACATTAACTTATCAATATAATACACATCTGCCAAATTCTTTTACAGCGTACAGTAATAAAGTCATTACCGCAACAGTAATGAGAACCCTTCCAACAGGAAAAAAAAACAACATAAAAAAAAACAGGGTAAATGCTGATGGCTCCATCACAGCACATTCCACTCAGCACCTCTTCCTTGCTCACAGAGTCACACTCTCAGAGAAGTTTCGTGCTTCCTGGGAGTGGAATTATTTGTGAAGGACTTACTGCTACTTTTCTTTGCTATTGTTAATAGCTGTATCATTTACACAAGTATCACATTTATTAATAAATGCATCTTTAGTATATATAATATACATACTTATTTACCCACCATAACTTATTTAGTCTTAACTACAAAATCTGGATGTGTGAAAACATATTTGACATATCTGAGTGGCAGATTTTTTGAGAAATGAAAACTTTCCTTCTAAGCAAAAGACAAATTACAAGATTTGTTTACAATTATTATGGACATGTTTTATTAAACATAGAACCTAATCTGCTTCACAAATTCAACCACTTTACCCTATAAAGAGGCAGCCAGTGGACTCTTTCTTATAGATTCACTTTTATCAAGAGAGAGAAATTTATACTTCAAATTATTTCAGAAGCTTTGTTATTACTTCCCTAGATTAGCTCTCTATATATGATATTACTTTAGCAAAAGCTAACTGTATGCCTTCTCAGCATTACATTTACTTGAGCAATAACAGTGTTTTGCTATCTCTAAGGACAGAAGGTATATATTTCAATAAGAATACAAATAAATAAGCAATTAATACCTCACGTTACACGTGTGTCATGGTTTTATGATTTTTGGTTACTGGTATTCCACACCAATAACATCATGTAGTACATTGGGAATTAAAGTGCTAATGCTCCAGTTCTGGGCACCCATCTGGAAGAGAAGAACTACATACCCCAGGGGGCTTTGCAGTCAGAAAGGAGATGTAACCTCTAGCAAAGTCACCTTAGGTCCCTCCTTCTTCCCTCGGCTCTCATCCTGACCACACGCATCACCTCAGCACCACTGTAAGGCCTACAGCTTTCAGATACTCAATATATTTGACTTACTTTCTTCAATTCTAATTATATTCTATTACAGTGTGTTATCTTGCATTCCGATACCATATTTAGTAAATTAGTTTGTTTATCTTTAGATCGTTGCCACTGTGTTTTTAATTATGTTGGAGTCCCCGTTTCCCTTTTCCAGAGACGTGGATTTTGCAAAATCCCTCCACCCCCCTAGTCATGGAACTGGGCTGAAGTAGCCTGTAAACCATTGACATTCTTGGTGGAGAATGCGGAAAAAATAAAGATGGTCATGAAGTAATGACCAAAGAAGTTGATGATGACACTAAAAAAGTTACTTCAAAAATCCAGTGTGGAGAAACGTACAGCAAAAATTCCTTCTTCAACTGAATCATACCATAGAAGAAAAAGCTCAATATTAAGCAGTCAAAGTGCTGTGGTTTTATAGCTGCTGGCCCTATGCAAAGTTGAGATTTTTCTCTTAACAAAGAAGTCAAATTTCAGCTCTCAGGATCCATCACTTTATACTAACAAAGAGTTTCTTAAAAAAAAAAAAAAAAAAGATCTTAATTGCTCTCCAGGGACAATAAATTTCAAGTTTGATGTAATTTCAAACACTGTTAAAAATGTATCTGTCAATATTTGATCTTAAAATAATCTCATTAAGAGAGGTGCATCTCAGGTATTGTTACAAGGTACTTTCAAAATATCTGATTAGTGCTTTATGAAGTAGTTCGCACAGTTCCACTTCAGTAACAAATGTACTGCTTCCTGCAGAATCAGTTTTCTACATTTTGATAGCTTCCACATTTGAAATATCATAAAAGATTTTCAGTATTTTCTAAATATATATCAAATTAAAATATATATTGCATTCTTAAAGAATGGCCTAGTTTAATAGGCCCTGTGTCAATTTCTGCAGTTACCACCTCATAGTTCCCAATACGAAGTGCGAAGATCAAAAACTCACAACATATCCAAAAAAGTTATGATTATCATTAAACTAAGTCTACCTCCTCTGTTCAATGCTTCCAAAGCACCCAATGAGCAAAGAGTAACATTTGATCACTGTAACAATTCGAAAGAGAGACGTGATAGAATGTTGATACAAGAGATACAATGACAAAGGGACTAAAGCAATGGCAAAGTGTTATAAAGGAAGAAAAAAAAGGACTGCTCCCCTATCTCTGAAGACCTAGGCTCCCAGGGGAAAACTCCCCAGAGGAAAGATTTCTAGAAAGAGATCCTTCTAGAGGGGCAGTCAGCCCTTAAATGAGGTCTAAGAGGTATGAAACCAGGCTCCACCCCTTCCAGTCGCACAGATGAATTGCCTCCACCTGTGCTCCCAGGGATGACCGGGTCCTTTCTTCAGGTGCTCAATCAGTGGTTCAGGCCGTGACTCAACAGTTACCATACAGATCATATTGAAGTCAAGGGAAACACTGACTTCAGAATCACTAATGACTCAGGGAATGAAAGGAATAAAAGAAAGGAATGGAAGAATGGAAAGAATGGAAATATCTGTTCAGACTCGGTATTTAACACATGGAACCGCATAATCATTTCAATTCAGTCTGTTGTGAAACCATTTTTAAAGTTTTGCAAATGAAATAAAAATAGTACTATACTGCATATTGCACTACATTACATACTTCCACTGACAAACAGGGAGTTTGGTTGATAATATAGACCTGTAAGAAAGTTCAGGATTTTCCTGCCAATTTAAAAGCAATTAAAAGCATGAACTCATAAAAAGCATGGAAGATACCACCTTTCTTTCCTTTTAAAGGTACTTATTACAGATTTTGATTACAGTATATTTTACCTTCCAACATGAAAAATATAGTCTGTAAGCCACCAACTGCTAGATGCTACTGGGCATTCAAGGCCTGGTCTCACACTTGCATTCTGTTCTATTACTACTTCCTAGAGTTACCTTGAGTCAGTCACCTGCACCTTCTTCCATCCAACTGGTTTGATGGAGAAACAAGCAGTACTTTAAATATACTTGTTTCCATTTCTTTACAAATGAAACTTTTATGATAAAATGTGTTAAGCCTTGGCTTGCCTCCTGCCTTCACCTTCATAAACGAGAGAGCTTAGAGCAGCCAATATGTGAACAGCAATCAAGTTCATCAAATCATTCAACAGGCATATAGCTTTGCCTTTGTCTCAGGTTCTTTAAGAACAAAAACAGTAATACATAGACCACCACGCAGGACACTCATCTGGTTCTGTCTTACCACATAACGAGAGATGCACATAGCCATCCTGACACAATGGATATATTTTGCTCATGGGATCATGAGGTGAACTGAGAATAGTCTACATGATACACAGACCTGAATAATTTCAGCTAGAGGCTAAAAGGCTTTTCAGACAAAGTACCATCCCACCGATAAACATGTTTTCTTCTCTTCTGCAAACTGAAGGACCTTCCCTTTCCACTCTCAATCCAGCCCTCAGGTTAGAGCAATAAATTTTCAGTAACAATGATCTGGTCCTTTTAGAAAAAGTTGGACAACTCTATAAAACTCATAATACCCTGTTACAGTTAGATGAATGTAACTCTTCCATTCAGTAATTCCTTTTGGGATCCTCTTCTTCACAGATGAAGTTCAGACCCTTAGTAAACATTTTTCTTCTTCATGAAGATATTTCCTTATTCACAAAAGTCAGTTTGCCCCAGTAATTTTCTTTTCAGCCCTTCCACATGAAAGTGCACTGCTTCAACTCTAAAGAAAGAAACAAGCACGAGACATGCAAGCAAGCATTACGACATGTTTCATGGTGAACAGCAAAGTCACTACTGCAGACTAAAACACCACCTTATTACATGAGTAATGGTCTTTCATACACTGCAGCTAGTAAAATCTTTTTTCCATTTTAAGAACAAAATGCCCCCACAGACATGCCTGAGATTCTATGTTGTCCATCTGAGCAGCAAGCATTTCCTCAGGAATTTGCTTCTCCCAGAGAACAAGGATTTATTCTCTTGTAATAATTCTGTGTCCAGGTCAATAACAGGAATCAACATCAACTGCAACACTGGTTGAAAAATCAGGCTTTGAACTACTGGATGTTCACAGGAGCTCTTTTTAAATGTCCTGAAGTAGTTGTTAAAATTATTCATCCACTCCATTTCATTTAGTGTATTTCTACACTGCCAATGTGATGTAAAACATTCTTGCACCATGAAGGGAAATTTTAATATTTAATCCTATTTTTTCCATTCTTCAAGCATCTTAAAGCATATCTCTGGGAGACACATCAAACACAACTAACCCAGATGTCACTAGCTACAACTTTCAGGAGATTTTTGATGTTATTTGCAGTTTCCTCTTATACATATTTCTCATGGAAGTAAAACACTTTTTTTCTTTTCAACTGTCCATTTCCAGCTTCTCCTTTATCAAGATACGGTGGACCTCTGAAAAAAATTCTAATTCACATCAAATTACCTATCACCTGCAATACAGAACTGACTTCCTTAGTTTCTTCCGGAATGCCTAGAGGTTCACATGTACTAACTATAAAAATGTTTCTCAAATGCCAGGAGACCTACTGTGCTCAGGGCACAGCTTATGAGCATTTTTTTTTCAAATGTACACACTTATTTCAGCCTGAACCTGTGAACGTCTGCAACACACTTCCATTTCTTATTAAATCTGTCTACAATGTTAAGTGTAAAAGGCATAACAGAATTCTGCAGTTCCCAGGACAGTTTTGGTTAAGATTGGGCATAAAACAATACCGTTGATCAGTAACTTCCTGGGATTTCTCCTTTCCAGAATATGCTCATTATCATCTGGACTGTGCTACAGCCATAATCTTAGTATACATGATGATCCCCAGCAATTTAAAAGAATTTGATTCAGTCTTTCTGCCCTACATGTACATTTTCACTTTTTATTGCAGGTGAATTTTTATCACTTGTACTCAAAATGCAATTCCTGAATCATGATATTCAGTATCGCAGACAACAAACTCAATCACAGATGAAGATTGACCATCTGCTGTGTCATATACCAGGGTTAATTCTGCTGTCCAAAATCATTGCTACTATTGACCAACCCTTAACATTTTCATCACAAAGTTCACACTCAAATTGAGTATATTCTACAGAAATCCATAAAATTGGTGTTTCCTGTTGGGTAACTACAATTTTAGAGGTAGCCTACTCCATAAAAAAACAACAGATCTCCAGACTGTGGTGAACATTATCAGTGTGCAGCCTTTCAGCAAAGAAGGCCAACTGACTACAAATCTAAGTAAACTAGACTGTAGACAGCACTTGGAAATATTTTTGTCCTTTCTTTCCAGCACTTGTGAGACTGCACTGGAAGTAATGGGTCCAGTTTGGAACTCCCTAATATAAGAAATACAGGGACATATTGGAGCAAGCTACTGCAGAAACACACCAAGATACATAGAGAACTACAGTAGATAAATGCCAGGAGAGGCTGAAAGAACAGGGCTTACTCAGCTTTAACAAGAGTGAGTGAAGTGGAAATCTCACAGGACACAGCAAATACAAAAAACTCCATTTAAACACTGGGAAACCTTTTTTGCCATGAAGTGGTCAAGCACTGCAAGTTGGTCAAGAAGAATGTAGAATCCTCTTCCTTGAAGATATTAAAATCTGGCCAGACATAGTCCTGGACAACCTGCTCCAGATGAGTCAGCCTGAGAAGCTGTGGGTCCAGATACTCTCCAGAGCTCCAGTCGACCTCAACCATTCTGTGACTCTGGGGTTGGACAGAAGCTAGAGCCTAAGAATCTTGTGATCTCACACAGTAACTTCAGAGCCTGTTCAAGACTGATACACATTCAAATCTGGAAGTAAATCAGCCTTCTTTCTCCTCTTTCAAATATGCTGTGGATTAAATCAAGCTTCCTCTTAGACTCCTTCCCAAACATTCTTTCAGGATTTAGAGCTTCATCTAGCTCATTCGAAAGTCTAAACAGTGATTGCAATGTTCTACTAGAACACCAGCAGTTTTCTCTATTGATATCCTAGGAAATATCCAACCAAGTTCTGATTTCCTCTCTTGGAACCCTCCAAAAGCTCTCCTGATTCAAGACCTGCTTATCAGATCTTCATTTTACAGTCAGGTATGGATACATTCTGATGAACAGCATTCTACAATCAATTATTTTTCCCTCCTCTTCCTTAAACAAATCAACATGAGAATAATTATTTCAAGCCAGAAGAACTTGCAAGGAGCCAAGTTTACAACCCCTGATACCTCAGTAAATCTTAAGCCTTTCTAATAGAGCCAAGCTTACACTTACACAACAGTAGAATCTGAATTTGAACACTTGCTTGTATAGTTAATTTACACACACTGACCTGTCTCTGTGTCACAGTCCAACACTCTCTGTTGAGGTTCTTTTATATATGTCACACATGGACAGATAATATTTAATATCAAGAAGATACTGAAAGATGCTTGAAGCTGCACAGGATTTTGATTTGATTATTCCCCCAGTTTCATAGGCACATCACCCTCGCCCATCTCCACGGAGTTTTATTCCACCTGTAATAGTTTATTCAGTGACTCACATTCCACCACTAGGGATTTAGTCGGTCACACTGCTAGTCTGCAAGCTTACATATTTAGGAAAACAACCGATCACTTATGTCTCTAAAACTGGCAGAAATTAAGCAATTATATGTGAACTGATATTACAAATCTTTGAAAAAAGTTGCTTGGTCATCAGATTGTAGATTTATAGACTGACATCAGTGTTTATGTTTTCAGGTTTTTTTTTTTCTGTTTCTTTCCTACTAATTTCAAATATTCCATTTACCTTTTTAATTATTGCTAAGTTATGAGAAAGTGGTGTGTACCAGTGAGACTCTCAAACTACCAGCCTGTCCCAAGAGAAAATACAGCTGTGTTATCCCAAAAAGTAGATTAAATGCTTGGAAAGAACTCTAGATGCATTTTGTCTATACGAGTCTAAGCTAGGAAATAAAAGAGAAGTAAAGAGAAGTCAGACTGAATTTCCGCTGAGATAGAAACGTCATGTGAATCATCTGTAAAGAGATCATATTTTAATTGTGCTACTACATGAGATTATGCAAAGATGAAGAATAGAATGAGGGAAAAAATGGGGGTGGCTGAGAGACAACATGTTGTAGAACTCCCACATTAAAATGGATGGGGAATGAGAAAGATCCTCTGAAGAATACACTGAAGTGATCAAAGTGTCCAAAAGCAGCAGAAAGATAGCATTAACCAAAAAGTCACAGGACAGAAAGAACGGGGAAATGGTCAAATGCTTTAAAACAGATTGGCAGGTTGAGAGGATCAAAGCGTAAGACCAGAATTGCAATTTTTGCACAATGATTTGTAAGTCAGTATCTCGTAGGGGGAGGCACACCCTCAGAAGCCACACTGCAATCACCCCACTTAGTTGCACACACCTCTGCTCTGCCTTTTAACACGCCCTTACTACTGCATATTACTCAAAGCACTCCCCCCCCTTTTTTTTGGTTCTTAAGCAGCATAGGAGCACAGTACATTGCTAAGCAGTCTCTTTATTCTTATCATTGCATTCTTATCACAGCAAACAAATTTGCCTCATATAGACTTCTAAGTGGAAATTATTACTGATTGAGGTGGTACAAATTCTATCTGAAACAGAATATCAAACAAATTTGAAACACACAGCTCCTGAGTAGCAGGATCTGTGCCACAAATAGAAGGATGGCTGCGCTGCCATGCCTCTGCAGCTCCTTCTCCCCAACCATCTCGAGATCAGTTAACCACGATAACCACCTCCTGCTAAAATTCCTCTCACCACTGATGAGAATTACTGAAAAATTTAATTAATGCAGTTTACCACCACAAATTCTTTTTCCACCATGAAATCTTTTCAAAGAATCTGCCTGTGAAGTGGGACAGCCTATATCAACAGTACTATTTGAAACTAATTTTGGATCCTCTCATTTTTCTCTATTTTGCATTCACATGTTCCATGAAAACGGTTGTGCAAATGCACTACAGATTGCAAAACAGGTAAAATGAGTAAGAAACTCTATTCTCTGATCAGTTTTCCAGTGACTACACATGCATGCTCATATACTCACACACACTCCTATATATCAATAACTTCTGAAAATACAAATGGAAACGTTACCGTAATCTTCCAAGCGTTCTACTTTCTTTTTCATTGAAGGAGGAAAGGAGGAAAGAAGGAAAAAGATAAATAAGCAAAGAAAGAAGGAAAGAGAAAAAGGGGGAGGGGGGGGGGGAAGAGGGAGCAAGACAGAGCAAGAGAGAGAGCAAGAAAAAGCAAGAAAGAGCGAGAAAGAAAGAGAGTAAGAAAGAGTGAGAGAAAGAGAGAGAAAGAGAGAGAAAGAGAGAGAAAGAGAGAGAAAGAGAGAGAAAGAGAGAGAGAGAAAGAGAGAGAAAGAGAGAGAAGGAGAAAGAAAAATAGAATCAGAAACAAAGAAAGAAGCATTCTTAATGAATATACTTCAGTTATTAATAATCCCTTGGAAAATAGATAGATTAATTATAATTAGCTCCCACTTGGATAATTTTGTGTACAGCATTCATATGAGGGAATGTCTAAAAAAGAAACAGGCAAAATCAACACATACATTTTCTTAAATAAAGAACTCGCATAAAACAAAGTCAGGCACTCAGTTCCTCTTTCATTCCATATGATACACAGCTGCGTCAATCCCATCAGGAAACAGGCAACAGGAAATTCTTAACATTCTGAAGAGAAATCTAAAGATGTGTCTCATCACCCTTCCTCCTAAAAGTGCTTTTCGATTGTCTAAAAGACATTTACACCAGTTCAAAAATTATTAATTACTTTACTGAGCTTTTTAGCAACTCTGGGCCTCATTAAGTAACTAACAAGGAGTCACAAACATATATTTTGTGAAGTTGCTTTCACTTTTTCATTTCCTCCATTCCAAAACAAAAATCAATAAGGAGAGCTTGACATCTATGGACAAAATCAAAGCCAAGTACCTCAGCTATTGGAAAATACTCCCTCATAATGTGCTGCTCCTGTATTATTTGTCTTTCTAACTATAGCTCTTGCATATATAATTCCATTATACTTTTATAAATCACCGTTTTGAAAAATGCTTTTGAACCATTAATATATTTTCCTGGTTAAAATTCTTTGAGATGTTCTTAACAAGAGTCTTAGATAATGAATTTGGGCAAACTCTGGAACAGTCTTTACAGTATTATCATTCTCATTAATTTTCAGAACTACCCACTGTGTTGAGATGATTGTCATGGGCCTAAGACTTCAATTTGACTAAATATTTTTGCATATATTTCAACATATAAGTAACTAACAGATGTTTAAAATGTTAAGTTCGCATTCTAGAAGTAGTTAAATGTTTACTGTAATATCATAATTTGTTTTTGCACTTGTTTTTATTTTGCTGCTTCTATCTTTAAACACTCCTTTAGTGTCCTGGTTGGCTGTAGACAAAACGCTTTTAAATGACTTCAGGAGGAAATAAAACATACTTGGTTTAGTAAATACAGCTGTGCTTTTAAAGAAAAAGAAACAAGAAAAAGTACTTAATGGTACCACAAATGAAAAACAAAGAAAAGAAAAGAAAAGAAAAGAAAACACTTAGTGCTAGAAATGTTACTTTTACCTAAGATCCAGACATAGTGTAAGCCATTTCAAATCGTTTGCATAATAAAAGCTTTTAATAGTCATATTTTGTACTCACTTTAGAAACCAAATGCTTTCTGTTCTCTTACATCATTACCAGAAGGCTGCATTAAATGAAATAAATTACTTTAAAACTCTTAATACACAGCATAAACAGCATCTTACTTTAGTCCAGATTATTCTTTTTTCTTTGCTTTTTTGTTTGTTTGTTTGTTTGTTTATCTTTGTAGACTGCTTCTGTTTCCATTGTTTCATCCTTAACCATTCACATATCAGAGCAATAAGTATTTCATTACTGGTTTATCTGTCCAGAGGCTTGAGAAGCAGTAACAATTAACCCTCCCTTCACAGTGATTGATACAGGCTTTGCTTTCAATTTGTTCCACTACACAGATCATGAAATTCTGAATGCGATCATCCTTATTGACCTACACTTTCAAACACACAGCTACAATGAGATGAAAGTAATTATTAAAAAGAACACAGGACTACTCAATGCTGAAACAAAGTCTTGAAAAATCTTTTGGATGACCTTCTCAAAGAACTAGCATTATTTGATGTGAAATAAAATGACGAATTTTCTTCATAATCTGGAAACACTAAATTTTAAATCTGACCAAAGTATGATATCATTATATCATGTAAGCCAGCTCTAACGTCATCATAGTTCATATCTGACACAGTAAACACTGACTTCAACAAGAGTACTCACAGTAGGATCAGGCCCTATGTATTTTAAAAGTTCCTTCTTCAGCTTTATTTTACAACAGTGCTGTCTGAAATGTTTTTAAAATGACAAGGCTATAATCACTCTTCTCCCATAGTCTGTTTCAGAAAGACACGGTGTTTCTTTTTTAAGGTCCTGGATTTCTTGAGGCACCTAATGTAAATAAATACATGGGAAATTCAGACTGCTAAGGAAAATTGAAAAACTCAAGTCAGATTTCCATCATCAACTGAGGTGAACCAAGCCCCGTTCACCACTGCTGGAGACTTAGTGCAGTGAAAAAGAAGTATTTTTCATAAACCTTTGAAAAACAACCCCACCAAAATATTAATTTATTGTAATTGATACATATTTGAAAAACGTAGCAGGATTGTTGGGTGAACAGTAATGACAGAAGTGTTTAAAATATGGGTTGCAGTCAAAGAAAATCAGGACAGAAAACTGTGCAGAAGGATGTTCTTACAGGCCCGAGGCTCTAATCATAAAACAGAGTGATGGAGATGAACCAATACTGCATGGATTAGCAATGAATTATTTTGAACTATAATCATGTGCCAGCACAAAGGGGAGGTAAAAACTAGCCATTACTCACAAGCTGATCTGCAGATAAGAAAGAAAAAAAAAAAAAAAGTAAAAAGGGGGAAAAATTTATATGCTAAACTGAGTCAGGAGAATAATGAAAATCTAAAATGTTGTTACACTTCAAGTAACATTCTATTTAATGTCTTTCCGTGTACTGTATAATACCAAGTATTTACACAATGCAATCTGTAAGATGCTGGGACTAAAGCAGGGTTAAATCAGACAACTCTTCTGTAAATCAGTACTGGATAATAATATATGTATTGAAAAAATATTCTAATAGAGAAGTTAGTTATAATATAACACACAAATGCACCAATTTCTCCCACTGTAAAATTCCAAGAAATACATATATGGGTGCGTATCGAGAGCCAGGTAGAGATATTTGCAAATGCCTATATGCACATGCACACTTATGTATACATATGCATATATAATGAGGGATTTAATTTCCATTAGTCCATTTGAAAGCAAAGCACCACCATCTTAAGATTCAATGTTAGTTTTCCTGCTCGGGGAAAAAAAAAAAAAAATGTTAAAACTAATTTTGTGAGAAATGAAAAATCAAAACTGCTATCCACAAAGATTCCTGAGATTCTTATGAACAGACTGTTTAAATGAAGAGCACTTTAATCAGTAGAGGAATCCTCACGTTTCTAATGTCTTGCTGTGCATTCTGCAGGTTATAGTAGCAGCTGGTAGAGGTCATATATCTTTTGTGAGCATCCCAAAAAGGCTCACTGCCAGACTGTTAAATTATGAATAAGCAATGAACAAAAGAATGCAGATACGGTGGTGACAAGATAATCCAAGCAAATTTATCTATGACAAATTTCACAGGATTAACAAATTACATTTACACAGAACAATAAAAATGTGCAAAAAAAAAAAAAAAAAAAAAAAAAGATGAGCCTACTTTTCCCTCACAGCATTAGAGGAAAAAAAAATCACCATTCCAATGCATGTATTTACATTTAACTTTAGATAAAGTAAGACATTTATAGCATGCTGAGGACAATCAACCAGCATTATTTCCCTTCAAGTAAATATATAAACTGTGTCTATCTAACATACAACATATGCCTACACTTTAAAGAATATATGTTTACAAGTCAGTGGAATATTTTAAAGTTTTCCTCACAAGTAGCAACAAGCAGAATGAATATACAGGATTCTAATCTTGCTTTTCAGGTGGGATATTCAGCCATTCTCTGTCAGGCAGAAGACACTTTTCCCTGGCCATGTTGTTCTTTTTTCCTATTTGAACCAAACAAATACTGTAATACATGGTAATTACCACAGTAAAATAATAAGTCATGAACGGGATTTGAATACTTTGAAATAACACCGCAAAATCATTAAGCAAAATATTATTTTAAAAATAAAAATAAAAAAGAGGAGCATTCAAAAATGTTTCCTAAACGATGGAAGACTATAAATAATGAAGGTTCCTAAAGATGCCCCTTCAGTATGCCAAATCATTCTGGGGTGAAGAAGAGATTTGCAGTGTTTGCTGCATCCTGCAGATTGCTATTCTAACCTTGAGATGTGATGCAAAAACAAAAATTGAGTAACAGCCCTGGGAAAGCACAGAATAACAGTTTCCAAATCACAATTGTGTAGAAAAGCATTTTTCTTTCTGTTAGCAAAGAAATAAAAGGAATGAGGGCACCTCTTGGTTTCAAAATCTGAGTGTAAGTAGAGTAACTGATACAAGCAATAGCACATATGTCTCATAGATCCGGAATCTGCTGTATCTTTTCTATCATTCCTCTCATGTGAAGTCTGTATTTTCTGTCACTTTGTTTATTTCGTGTTTGTTAACCTAAAGCAGTTGTTTAGTAAAAATAGATCTTCAATAAAACCAGGCCTTCTCAAATCATATGTACAATGTACGTACCAAATATACACTCTTGTTACAGAGCCCTGCCTACGAATAGGAAAACCTCACTACTGATGTGAACATCCAATTAATTAAGATACTTTAGTAAACTACTTGGATCCTTCAAACACTACTACTTGAGTACCATTTATCTGGCTCACTTAGCCACTGAAAAAAAAAAAAAATACTGTACTTTTGATTTTCCCCAGGAAATATAAGTTTTGTTGCGAGTCTGAGCAGCTGCTCAGAAAGAATGAATAAATAAAGCAGCCTGATGCATTTTTTTCTCTTTTTATGCTCATCTTCTATTTGTTATCTACCAAGAGAAAACAGTTTGGGTCTTGTATTTTTTACACTGTAAATATATTTTTAAATCCCTTGTCCATGTACTGTGAGTAATTTATGCAAAGGTGAAGCAAACATGCCAATCTGACTACACTCAGACAAATAAAATCAGATACTTTTTTGCAGCTGTGAAGGTTGAAGGATAAGTGCCCCTAGCAGCTATTCTCTTTTTTAAGATTTTTTTTCCTTTTTAATCCAGCTGCCAGCACTGTACGAAATTCAGTCACTCCGTTCTTTCTATGCTGACCTCAACCTTGACCTGTGAAGACTGCCCACTTGCATTTCTTTTCCCCACAAAGTAACATATTCAGCATCCCATAATCTCTAGAAAAAGACAGCTTTCTAACAAGCATTCTTCTCAAATTTGCCATGTTACACTTCTGCTAAATGAATTACAGCCTCGGAAGGATAATTCTGAGCCAGCTAACTCATACCAGCCTAGGCTGCGAGTAAGCCAAACATAAATATGAATATGCACACGATAAGATGAATCTCTCTCCCAGTCAAAGAAGAAATCTATCAGTTCTGTGCTTAAATTTGAGCAAAATGATATCCCTTTAGGATATAATCCAAAATGACTGTTCAAAGACTATTCATTACTCGATAAAATTCAGTTTAAAACAATGTATTGTGTAATGAAGCTTGTTCTAAATTCCTTTTAGAGACAAAATGCCCAGGCAAGTATTTAAAAGGGGGCTTATAGGATTTAGGTGCCCATATTTCACTGAAATGCAGTATGTGCTAGATGCCTAAACCCAATAGGCTCCTCAGAAAATTCAAGCCCCAGGGACATTATTGCAGATTACATACATACATATTATTCAGACCATATCCCGTAAGTTCACTATATACATATGTAAACGTATGATGCCTGCAGGTAATGGAACAGTACTTTTCTACTTAAATTATTTAACACAAGGGCTGAACTTCTATTATATATCAAGCTAACAGCTAATTTTAAGTTGCAATCAAGCCATTCTCTGAAAGCACTTTATTTCAGTGGAGGTTTTGCCTGCAAAAGAAATGTAAATCCCCCTAACGAAGGCAGTGTAATCTTTGAATATGTACTCAAAATGGGGGCTCGAATTTTATTCCTAGTGCTAACATTGATGTCTTTTGCCACTTCTGCTACTTCTCAAAAATGTTTTGCATCTATCTGGTCAGTAAAACATAGTGAACGGTGTTGAAATCCTTTTCAAAGCACACTAAGCTATACGAAAAAAATAGAAAATGACAAAACAGAAATGCTAGACATTAATACTAAAGTCTTCTTCAGACATTGAATGACATCAGTGAGAAGTTCCCTGGAGCAGACAAATGGCAAGATACGGCCGAAGAGTGAAAGTCCAAAATGCAACACATAAAAAATGTTGGAAAAATCGCCTGTAACAAATCTTCAAAACTCTGCTTTCACTAATCCATTTCAAATTCTTGCTTACATATCACTTGCTCTTTAATGTGACTGACTCTTGCCTGCACGTCAGATACATAACTCTCAGTATCGGGCTGCAGCAGGCTGAGATTGGAATCTCTTTGAGGACTGTTCCACCTTTCCTTGAGAATCTCAAGACTTTCATGTTTTATAATAATACACAGACGCAAAATCCAATCCTCCTCCCATTAAAGTACATTAAAGTTTGTCATTGTCATCTCAGTGAGAACAAATTCACATCTATTGAATTATACAGTAAAAAGACTTTTATCCTTGCTTGTTGATTCTCTGTAGTGTACTTTAATTATAGGTATAATTTCATTTTGAACTTTTCTAAAGATTAAGGTACAACTTGAACTCAATATTCTCCAAAGGCAGGATCCACTTCTGCCAAATTATGGACACAAATACTATCCTACCTTTACCATACCTTCTTTGTCCTATGCAATAGCCTATCACTGCATAAAAAATTAATGATATTTTTACTACTGGGAGCCCTGTTCAAATCAATGGCACAACGCTCCCATTCATTTTCCTAGGACTTTGTGTTTTGCAGAACTACTGCTCCAGCTAGTCACAGAACAATGCTCTAGTCATATGGCAGCAATCATTTTATTCTTACTATGATACAACTTCTTATGCAACAAAATGCAATATTATTGCAAATTATCCTTATTATGCAAAATCCTATTAGACAAGAAGTCACGCACCTCACTTGTACTACCGTGACTTTGTATGTTAAAGATAACATGAAGTAGTATGCATTATACATATTACACAGAAACAAACTGTCTCTTCTGAAAAAAAATGCAATTACGATAAAAATGAAATTTCAAAACATTTCTTACTGTGGGCATAAATCTTTGTCAGTCTCATTCAAAAACAAAAACACTAAAAATAGGCACAGATAGCAAACAAATAAAAAAAAAAGAAATGATTGGGGGGGGAATGCAAAATATTGGCTACGTTCCTTAAATTTAACAACAAATTTCCAGGCTGAAACCCCACGGAACAATTTCACTTAGTTGGTTTTAAAATAACATGACTGCTGCTGAAATCTCATCTCACAGGAGGGGCTTTTACACCTGCGAGCCTTAACACTGACAATAACACAAAGTGAATCCCACTGATGGACTGAGCATGAGGTTTACTCACGTGGAATGAGATTTCAGGAAATGTCTCATAACTTTAAACTTAGAAAAAAAATTACTTAATTGATACTAAATTGAAATTCCACCACGTTTGCAAAAAGGCTTTAACTTACTGACCACAATACAAGCAGAATTGATCCCAAAATGTTTGTGAAATTGTAAGAGTTAATGTTCGTGGTCAGTATCAGTTATTTGGACTTAGAGCACATCTTCCAGTAACGAAGGCATCATTACAAAGATAGTCTTATGAAACAAATGTTTATTTAAACTAATTGTACTTTTTAGCAGGGATGCTGATGAAACTAATGCCTCAAACGTCAGTTTTCCAACAACTGTTTTACATCTCTCTCACAGTAAAATTCCCATCTGGGCTGGCAACTCGTGTGCCAAGTTTCAAACGAATGTGATTTGAAACTGCCAGTATGTGAGACTCTGAAATTCAAGGGAGACACTAATAAAAGGAGACAGATGCTGACAATACATCCTGGTATTCTCTTTAAAATACCTACGGTTCCAAGTGCTGGATGGATCTGTTTTCATAACCCTTTAATTATTGTAACTTGTTCATAAGATATAGTAGCCCTATATCAGTACAGAACAAGTTAACTGGATATAACTTGTAAGAAAAAAAAGAGCGGTTGTGTCGTAAAGAATGTAGAAACAATGCTGCAGACAAAACCTTGTTATTCAGAATCCCATTAGTTACTGAAAATATGTAATATAACTTTTGTTGATCAATACTCTCGTGTAAGCTCTAAATAATGCATGATTCCAGTGGAGAAAAAACGCAGCAAATGGTGAGAGAATGTTTCAAATTATGAAGAGCGGTATGACTGCTAATCCATAAATCAGGAATCGGAAAGATTGTTGTAATGTGGGAGGGCTCTATTTAATAAAGGTCATTATAACTCCTGGCTCTAGAGCTATAAGATCTAATATCCTCTCTGGTAGCTCTATGATATGCCCATGCATTACTGTTCTTGTTGACAGTCTGTTGCCTTGGAAATATTTCATTATTTCAGTTTTTCCATTTGTAGACCCTTGGCCTTGTGATATGAAGGCCACCCTATTTCATATTTTCGATTATCATTTAAGCAATCTTCTGGAGCTATTTATATAAAAGCAAGTGTTAGACAATGCATATCATCATTTATCACTGCTATGTTTAAGCTCACGCTCTAGAAAGAAATGCCAAAATAAAGCGTTTTTTTCCCTCTCACTGTAAGCCAATAGCACTCTGATATGATGATATGCTTTACAAATCGATACTGGCATATCATGTGCATGACACTTCTGTCTATTTAATTTTCTTGGTTAAATATCCACACAATTGAAAAACCCCAAACTCCTACTGTAACTGTAACATCTGCTAAGACACACAGTTTAAAAGAAAATCAAATTACGTGTGTAACTTTTCGAACATCCTTTCAAAACCCTGGACAGGTGGAAAAGTTTCAAAACAATCAGATGCCTGCTTGCAGCAAGGACTACCACCTCTCACAGTTGTTTGGTAATCACTAACCTCGTGCTGGAAACAGTAACACGATCCACCTAAATACTGTGGAAGCTAAGACCAAACACAGAATGTACCACAGCTCCCTCCAGGATCCCTCACCCCCAGAACTCCTTTAGGGGGGCAGTAACTGAGGAAGAGCCTGCAGAACCCCTTCAGAGACTGCTGAGTGCCACAGCTCGAGGAGCCTGACACGTATTGCTGGAAGGATGTGTACAGACAGCTTAAATCAACAGTTAATGCAGGGCTTTGGAGACACATTACTGAATTTTTAAGAAAAAGCACATGTGGGCCTGAGCATTGAGGCACCGCTACAGCTTTCCAGAAACTTTTTTAAAGAACAGTAGACTGACGTTATTTCTGATACGGAAAACGTCCTCAGCCTCTACATGCAATATTTACACCCACACTGGAGCACTGTGAGGGGCGATAAGAAGGGGAACCCCAAGGGCACAGCGCAGCCGCTCGGCCACCGGGCCAACTCTGTGGCTACAGTGCTCGAGGAATCCAGACGACTTTTTTCCCCTGAAATCATTACTCCTCCCACTCCCTACAGGGAAAAACCACTCGGATCCAACCTTTAAAATGACAGCACCAGAGCTGAACAAGAAGATGCTATTAAAGGGCATTAAATTAAATACAGTATATCCTCCTACAACTTCAATCAGAATTTCAGACCAAGTGTTATTTAGTTCAGCTCTCAAGTGGAGCAGAATAACAAATCGCGCACTTTGATTTACCTTCTCCGAATGCCAAATGGAGACAGGTGATAAAGAAAGCACTCATGCACAGGCTATGAAGTTTCCCCTAGAAATTAATTCTATCTTCCAGATTCCTATCTCAGAGAAATTCCCAAAATGGCACACAAATATGCTTCTGCCAGAGAGATTACTGAAGCTATCCTGGCGAATGCACTTCGCACTAATACAGTACGGTGCTTGGAAAGGGGGCGGCAGAATTGTGTTTGGGGGGGGCGGGGGGGGGGGACAGGACTTATTGATACAAATTGTTTCCCAACAAAGAACTCTAAGGCAGCAAAGCTGCCGCTGGAAGCAGTGTGAACGCAGCAGAGACGAGATGCCTCTACAGCTGTCAGAACGGGGATTTTAAAAAAATATATTATAGTCGGAAATGAGAATCTGTAATTTACTGACTTCTGAGAACACACTTTGTTCCCATCGCACGCATCTCCCAATCGGCTGCATGTCAGTACAGCCTTGTCCCAGTGTGCAACAGTTAATGCCAACACACCCCGCGCTCGGTGTTTCTGGGCTCAGTTTCTTGTGCGGGGCAGTCTGCCTCCCTTGGAAAACAACAGAGACAGAATCCAGACAGAATCCGCGGGGTTTAGAAGTTGTACAAGGAATGCTGATGCTACTCAAAAACGGAAGTCTGAAATGAAGATTAAAGTGAACTGGCCCCCTACACTTTATTTTTGTTTAAGTATTTTTTCAGTGCTGTGAAGTAGAAAGCGAGCAACACGCGGCCCAGCTACTTTTGAAAGCTGTCTAAATGTTAATTTTCATTTTTACAGCAAACGAGGAACCCTCCTTATCCTTCACACTCAAGTTCACTTCTGAAGGGAGGGAGAGAGGTGGAAGAAGCCACCCCCGGCCCCTCACTTCTAGGCGCACCCCTCCTCGCAGTGCAACACCGCAGCTTGGAGCACTTTCGTAAGGAGCACAAAGTAACATCACATGAACTTGTACTCTTGTTTCCTCCTGGTCACTTCTAGAAAGATTCACTTCGCTACAACAGATCCGCTATGGGCGATCCTTGTCAGCAGCGCAGCGCGTTCACAGCGAGCGCTCTCCCCAGCAAAAGTCCCAGGGGCGGCCGGATGGAGCCCCGCGCCCCCCTTCCTCCGCCCGGCTCCCGCCCGCTCGCGCCCCGGCACCGCTCCGCCCGCCCCGGGGGGCGCCGGCACTCTCCGGGCTGCAGCGGGGCTGGGCCGGGCCGCGGGGGCAGTCGGCGGCGCGGCCCCCCCGCTCCGGCCTAGCCGCACTTGAACGGCACCGGCGGGGCCGGCCCCTCCGCTCCGGCAAGCCGGGCCTGGCGCGGCGCCCCGCCGCCCCCCCCCCCCCGCCGCTCTCGGGGCCGCCGAGCGGTGGGGGCCGCCCGAGGGGGGGGCTCCGCGCACACACACACACACACACACACACACACGCAGACGCACACACCCGCTCGCCAACGCGCCCTGCCGAGCGTCGGCCGCTGCAAGCCGCGGCGGTGGGGCTGCGGAGCGGGGCTGCCGCCGGCCGCCCTGTGTCGGTGCGGCGGTGCGTGCGCGGCGGTGGCGGCGCGGGGTGCGGCGGCGCACTCGGAGGAACTCGCGGCGCCCGGCGGGGCGAGCGGCGGTGCCGGCGGCGTCTCCCCCCCCCCGCCATGGCAGCCAGCCCCGGCCCCGGCGGCGGCGCGGCCCGGTGCTGTTGCGGCTGCTGCTGCTGCTGCAGGTTCAATAAAGAGAAAGTGTTACCGTTCTCGCCTGGAAGGATCCTGCTGAAAGCTTGGCTTGGTGGGCGCCATCTTCCTGGCTTTTTTTTTTTTTCTTTCTCTCCCTTACTTTTCCCCCTCCTGATGTTGGTGTGTGTTGTGTGTCTAGCAGCGGCAGCGGTGGCCCTGCTTAGCCAGACGGGCTAAGGAAAAGTACTGAGGCCAAAGCATAGCGGGCTCCCGCTCCTCCGCGCGGTCCTGCTGCAGGTTGCTCGCTCGCTCGCTCGCTAGCGCTGCTGCTGCTGCCGCTGCCGCCGTCCATAAGCCGAGGAGCGGAGGGAGCCGGGGCCCCGGCGGCCCCAGAGACATGCCCAGCGCGGGCGGCGGCGGCCGGCGACGGCGGGGAGAGCGAGCCGCGACGCAGCCCCGGCGGGCAGCCCGGCCGCTGGCATCGCCCGGCAGGTGCGGCACGGCCACGCACACACGCGCGCACACACACAACGCAGCCGCTCGCACGCTCACACTCGCGGCCCCGCGCCCTTGGGCCGGGCTACGAGGGGTGCCGGGCCGCGGGGCGAGCGGGGCGGGGGCGGGAAGGAGGGCAGGCGGGGATCTCCGCGCTTGACCGCTGTGAAAGTATTTCTGGGCATTTTCCAGCTGCTTCCCCGACTCCGCTCCCGCTCTGCGTGCAGGGGACGCAGCCTCCGCTGCCGGCGCAACACCGCCACTCAGTTGCAGTTTCGCACACTTTCCTCCTCCGGAGTCGCGGCTCCGGCGGGGAGAGGTGCTGAGAGCGGGGGAGGGGGGGGCGGCGAGGGATCTCCGCGGGCGCGGAACCCCCACGGGCTCACTCCGCGGCCCCCGGCGCATCGGGAGCGGACGGGGGTCGGGCACCGAGCAGGCCCCACGCAACCCCCTCCCTACGCGGCCGAGCAGCCGCGTCCCGCGTGGGGGCACGGCGCTAAGGGGAACGGGGAGGTGCCCCCATGCTTTGCCGGGGGGGATGCAATGCTGCGCGCAGTTTCACCGGGGACTGTGAAAATAAGCAAGAAATTAAGGAGCAGGTAAACGGAACCGCTGTCCCGGTTGTCTCATCCAGGACACCTGGAAAGGAGAAAGCTACAAGCTCTCCATCCCCACGGTAACTTTGTAGGTACTTCTTGCCGCTGCCCTGCAGTGCAGCGCCACGGGCCTGACCCCCCGGCGGATTCCCGGCGTAGGGCTCAGCCCGGCGCCCCCACGGGACACCTCCCCGCGGCAGCTCCGATGGGTGGCGGGGCACGGGCCGGTAGAGCAGCGCCTGTGGGTCCGCGGCCCGGGGAAAGGCGCGCAGGTGCGCACCGCCGGCGGGAGCGGGGCCGCGAGCCCGGGGCCGGGGCAGGAGGGGCGAGAGCGAGGGGGCTGCGGGCGCCACGTGCCGGCTCCTCCCCGCATGGCTTCTGCCTCGGCTCCAACAAGGAGGAAAATAATAATAATAATAATAAAAATAAAAAAGTTAACAGGTGTCACCTCGGTTTGTGCAACCGCAGAAGGAGGTGTCGGTGCGCGCTGTGGTTTAAGCTTTTCCAGAAAGCTCGGAGCAAAATCGTTCAATGTAAAGGACGCCGTCGTGTCGGTAACAGTTACAATTTGGAAGAAGCGCAGAAATGTTTCCGAGGCACCCGGCGTGCTGCGGGGTCCGAGCGGCCGCTGCTGCCGGGCCGCACCTGGCCCGGGGCCGTCACGGTTTGGCAGAGCTCTGCCCTCGGAGCTACCCCTGCTTCGGAGCCTGACACAACCCAACTGCCCAACGCCGAGCACTACAAATTCGCACGCTGCCTCGTCTGTATCTTTCTGTTTAACTTAAAGTCTCCAGAGGTCCCTTTTATTTGTCTAAAAGCCAATGTGACATTTCTGACCCCTGACTTCCCCACTTCACAGCCTCAACTATTGTGATCGCTGCCCGTACTTCCTCGTTAAAATGCCCGTCAGTTTCCATTGTAATTTAAAGATTTTATAAGTGACAAAAATCATAGCGAAACCGTGAAAAGAAACCAACTTTAATCCGCTCCTTCCCTCTCCCCCGGCCAAGCCACTGTGTATGGGGACGTTCGGTGGCAAAGCAGGGCTCAGGCTTAGTTCAAATGATTCTAAGGAGGTGGTGGGGCAGCACAGGGGCTGTTGCAGGATATTAGTGCTCGTGCCTTTCCCTTTAATAAAACCCACAAAAGTTAACACCGAGCATTTTCTATCGTGGGCATCAGAGGGGAAACACGGTGTGTGTTTCCCAAAGTGAGAGAGGGGAGCCCAAAGTTGCTGAAGACCAAAGCAGGCACTGCTCGGTCTGGCTTCTAAAACATTTGTTTGAAATACGACATTAAAACTTTCCATGGTTTTAGCTTCTACGTTATAGAGAGATTTAGCTGAAGTGTTTGTTACTACACTGCATTTTTCTCAGGATTTATTTAGTATTGAAAAGTCAGATCGTTGGGACATTACTGCATTTAGAGGAACGTGAACGTCTCGCTCCGATCTCAGCCTACACTGAGGTGTTGTCAGTACTTTTGTGAGCACTCCGCTTCGCTCCTGAGCTGCTGGAGGACCCTCCCGGAACCCCACTCGGGGTCTCGCCCCACACAGCACTGCGGGACCCCGACCTCAGCCCGCAGTGAGCTCAGGCGGTGCCGGCGCTGAGCGGGGCTGATTGGGGCGGTGGGAACCTCTCTGAACTTCGCTGCGAGTTCCTGCCAACTTTGTGCGCTCCGCTTCCTAACGGCGCTCCCTGCGAATTCCCTGCATTTGCATCAGAATGCGTTTAGGTTGGGAAAAAAATATATATAAATATATATATATATATAGCAGTGCTGAGGGTTTCGTGCTGCATTTCCCTGTAGTAACAGGTGACACAGTAAAGCTGTTAACCTACGGTGTGGAATTGCAAGTGTGCAACCCCAAGTGAAAATTGGTCTCATTCTTGCTTGAAAGCAAATTCTCAATCGGCATCCCGGGATCAATTGTCCCCCTGGCTGCCACACACTGGGATCTGCACAAGGCATTGACATTGAGAAATTCCTCTTTAGAAAGGATGAGCGGACGGGATCCCAAACTTTGCAGCGGCCACGCTATGCGACCGTGCTCGCACTTTTTTCTTTCTTTCTTTCTTTCTTTCTTTTTTTTTTTTCCCCAGCTATTGTTGCTTTCCAGCTCATCCGAGACAAAACTGGGAGATTGCGTTTACTTCTCAGTGCATTTTAAAAGATGCTGTATTAAAAATAAAAAGGAAGCGGGAAGGAAAAACCCTCCCCTCCCACCAAGCTACCCCCCAACAATCAAACGGCAAGATTTTTTTTATATATATATTAAAAGAAAAAAAGAAAAAAGAAAACAAAGAAACACAAAAGCACAAAGAAAAAGCAAGTGGGGGAGCCCCGGGATGATCCGCGCGCCCGCTCCCGCCCGCTGCTCACCGTTGTTGGTACGAGGTGATGCCCTGCACGTTCTGCGGGTTCCCGTTGGCCGCCGCTCCGGCTCGCCCCATGCCCGGCGCCGCCGGCACCCCCCCGGCCGCCCCGCCGGCCGCCGCCGTCACCTGCACGCTGAAATCCGGGAAGATCCTGATCATCCCCGCGGCTCAGCACCCGGCGGCTCTCGGCGAAGAGGCGCAGCGGCAGCGGCTCTCCCTCCGGCGGCTGCAGCGGCGGAGCCGGGCACGCTGCAATCCCATTAGTGAGTGGCGGCCGCTGGGAGTGAGGCAGGGCGCTTTGATGTGAGCTGCCGGGCGAGATGGAGAGGGGCTGGGGGGGCGCGGGGTGAGGGGGGACGATGCCGGGCTGCGAGGGGCTGGGGGGAGGGGAGCAGAGCTAAAAAAAATTTTTTTCCTAGATTAAAAAAAAAAAAAGAAAAAGAAAAAGAAAAAGAAAAAGGTACGGCTAACAGCACGGCGGCTGTGGATACAGAGAAAATCCAGTCTGAGGGACGGGAGGAGAGGGGGGCGCAGTTACTTTGGCGGTGCGGTGGAAATGATGAGCAGCGAATGTTGCCTTTTTCCCTCCTCCTCGTCCCTCCACCTCCACCTCCCCCTTCCCCCAACCCCCCCCCCCCACCCCCCCCTCCCCAAAACGCGACTCTTGGAGGATCGCTCGGGCTCAATGAAGTAATAAGAAAGGCGGCGGAGCGCGGCTGGGCCCGCGCCAGGGGGGAGGGGGAGAGCCCCGCTCCGGTCCCGAGGAGAGGAGGAAGAGCGGCGGATGGTTGCTGCGCGAGTTCTCGCTCTTGGTAACTTGCTTTTGCTTTTGCTTCCCCCTCCTCCCCCCCCTCCTTTCTCTCTAAAGGGACGGTTTTCTCGAGCGAGGAAACGCGCCGCTTTTGTGCAACGGCGGAGTTTGTTCCTATTATAGGGAGCTGACTCTCCTCCCCTCCTAGTGTGCAGCAATGTTATTGCCGCTCAAACTTGTAAGGTGTGCGTCGTGCGTGAGCGCACCGATCACACCGCGCAAAACCCTCCGCACGCGGCACTCACCGCGCCGAGCCCCGCGCTTCCTCCCCGGCCACCCCACGGGACGAGCGGGCTCGGAGCCTTTGTGTCGCCGCCGCCTCCCCGCCCGCGCTCTCCTCCCGGGCCCGGGTCGGGGGGGACCCCGGCCGGGGGCTGCGGGCCCACAGCGCGCCCCGGGGGCGAGGGAAGGGCGACACGAGGGCCCTTCCCGCGGGAGGGTCCCAGCGGATCTCCCGGCGCGTCGGGGCGCTCCCGAACCACGGACCTGTAGCTCCGCGCTGCTGCGTGCCGGAGCGAAAAGTGCGTTGCCGTGCACTTTGCAGAGCAGCGAGGGGACATTGCGAGTCAGGCGCGCGGCAGTGCACCTTGCACCGCAGCAGCCCGCTGCCGGCTGTAGGCCGGGGAAGAGCGGCTCACAGCGCTCCGGGACGTGACAGGACGGGACAGGACGCTGGGAGTGCCTCGGCGTGCGCGGTGCTGAAGGAGCCCCGCCGCCCCGAGGGCACCGCATCCTCTGCTTCCGTAAATTAGAGCTGTCACCTGGGCCCATCTCTCCCTTTCCCATGAGTGTCTCCTGGAATCTCAGCTTGGCTCCTAATCTGACGGTATCCTCTCGTCTTGACTTTTCTTTCCATTTCTGCTCCAAACCAAATTAAGACGCACCAACTTGATGTTAAAACAGAGACTGCACTCAAATCCTTTGTATTAAATAGCATCTGTGTTTGCATTCTGTTTTAATACAAAATGCTTTGGATTGCAGCTAATACCAGGAGATATGAAACTGGTTAGTCCCCACATGTTGCACATAAAAAGAATTCATAATGAGCATCTGTGGGATGTGGAATGGATCCCATGAGTTAGCTGAAGACCTCATAACGTAAGAGCTGAGAAGCCTAAGTGAATTATGACTCTCTTTCCTCGCAAGTAGGATTAATTTTCTATCCCACTTATATTCATTATCAATCCTGTTTATACTACAGGGACATCAATTGTTTGAGTGTTAAATATGAAGACTTTACAGAAACGTGTGGGTTAGGTTGCTCACAGAGAAGAGGGGGAACATTGCTCGCTAGGAAAAAAACGTTATTCAAATTCCATGTTTAAAGAGCTATATTAGATAAAGCTGTTCACTTCTTTTCAAGAACTGCAAGTTCTTCGCCTTTCTCTTACAACATCTTTAAAATGTGAGGTTTACAAAGTACCTTCCATCTGCCTGTGGCCCTCCCAGTGATGTCAATAGGAATTTTGCATGCAGATGAAGGCCCGTATATGGCCTTTAGAGAGCAGGTCAATAAATGGCTGGAGGAATAATTAAAGACTTCTGAGCTGCTCCTTTCCTCTTTCTTACAATATAGTACAAGACTGGCATGAATATAGGCTGGGCTACCACTCTAATTGGCTATGGAACAACGCTGAAAGGAATGTAAATGTGGGCAGTAGCCATTTTCCAAATGATCATTCCATCAGTGTATGGCCGGGCAGTAGAGTGGATGTAATCATGTCCAGGTCCCCATCCATTGACTGTCACTCTCTGCTCTACAGTGGCAACTCCAGGCAGGCTTTCATGTTTCAAAGGGACAGCCTGGACAGAGAGCCTTTAGTCAAACCCGCTTCAGCTTAGTCCTTGAAAGTCACCAGTTTTCATCCATGGGAGTAGAACCAGACTCTCTCTCTCTCTCTCTCTCTCTCTCTCTTCTTGAGATCTTTTGTAACTATTGATTAGTATCTGAATTTAAGTGTTAACACAACTGAAAAGGCAGCCTCGGTAACTTTGCTCACACAAGTAGACCCATTGAGTCAGTGGAACTACCAACAAATAGTTTTGTATGCTGTGAGACCAGCAGGATTCCAAGGTAGGTTTGCAAATGTCTGCAGAATACATAAGCACCTTCTTTCTCATCACCCTGGAAAGATAGTAAATGAACAATATTATCTCATATCTGCAGAAAAGTCCATTTTGATTGTTAGTATCTTTTGTCCCCAAATTAATCACAACGGTAAAACAAAGAATTTCTGAGGCACGTCTTATTTTATACACCGATGAAAATATCCATCATCAGGCTTCTTCTCTGCACCTTATTAAATTGTGTGGGCCCAATTCACCACGCATTTCACCAGTGCTACAACACCGTGTGATGGATTAAAATGAATTCGGTGCAGCATGCTCGTGTGAAAGAGCTGAGAATCCAGCCTCATATTTTTAATTGAATTTATTTCTCATTTTGCTCTGATTATTGACAGGTTCTGGTGTCTGAGTGACATACTTTTTGTCTAAATAACTTACACCATTGTAAGATATTCTGCAAGTTGCTTTAGTATTGATTGATCTAAGAAATGTTCTGATACAGTACCGCTGTTTCATACAACACAATCTAGATCTTCCTCTTAGGCAAAAACATATAAAGATAAAAATTAAAAACACATGACAGTGTGTAATATAATCACATTTAATATTTATGCTTTACATATACCTATCTATCACAATTATATATTATATCTTGATTCGCATTGTCAGTGTACTGCTGTTCCTTTTTTTCACAGGTGAAAAAATCTCTCTTCTCTGGAAATTCATTTCCATTTACTTAAAGTTAAATGGTTTGACTTTGAATTTTCATTATCTGCTGTTGGAAGGAGCCTGTGACAGGTATGAGAGAGAATGCTACAAAGCTTCATTGTATCATCTAATTTTTGCTTCACTTTAGTCAGATATCATTTAGGTAGAGAGTAAAATACTATACGTAGAACAGGATAAGATAGAACAAAACAGAACAGAAATAAAATAAAATGAAAATAGGATATATAATGAATTACAGTAGAAAAATGCCTTTATCTTGAAGTGACTTTTTTTCCTCAGCTATACTGATTCCTCAGTAGTGAGAAAATTGAACTAATTTTATACAAAAGGAATATGTCATAACAGGATATGGCATTTATCTTCCTGAGATAGGGGTGACCTCATCATTCACAAGTGGCGTAGCTATGAATGAGTAATCAGCCTCCCCACCCATTAAGTGTAGATAAAGTCCACATCTTCAGAGTATTAAATATTCGATATATTATTTTACAACACGCCACCTCTACAAGTGCCCACTGACTGTTGCTTCAGTTGCTGCTACCAATATGTATTTTTAGTGGGAAGGAAAGGAAGCTCCTCAAAAGGACCTTGCATAATAGCGAATGGGAGATGAGAAGTGAAAATAACAGAGAAGAGGAAAACAAAGGAAGATGGACCTGCAAGGAAAAAAGGCTAAGGGCAGAGCAGGGATAAGGCATCTCTTTAACTGACCAATACCTTTGCTGCTGGCAGTATTCCAAGAGCTTTATAACATACATACAGTGAAAATATTTTTCATATTAATACTTCACATACATCAGCTACCTCATATCTCAGGTTATATTGCTCAAGTTATTCCCAAAGGAATTTATCTATGTGTAATATGAGAGAAATATATAGTTAGGAAAGAATTTCTTTTTACTATTTATCAGCAGTGCATATTAGAGAAGAGCTGCAGTTCAAAAAATAGGTTCTTTTCAGAAGTCCATAAGGGAACATGATTTTCTCCTTCAAATGTTGTCGGATGTTGCATTTTGTTTTCATTCCTTTGTAAAGGCAATGAGTACAGTTTGAAGAAAATATTTAGAGTTTAATTCTAAATTGAAAAGAACTGGCTGTTCATCAGTGTAGAAGAAAAACCTCTAAATAGAATGTGAAGTCAGGAAAAAGACCATCAAAACTTAAATAGGAAGAGCTCAAATATTTTCCATCTTTAGAATTCCTTGATGTGTACTCAGGGTTGGAAGAGCAGATGAAGGAAACGACTTTTCTGAAAGGTTGCACTGCAATGAAGGGCAAGATTAAGGTAGTTCCCTCCCCCTATATTCAAAAGAAAAGCAAGCGGAGAGTAAGATAGAAGGAAAGTGCCTGGGGAAAGTAGCATCACTATCGAAATCATAAAAGATGTATAAGGACATCAGTGGAAGAACTAGAAAAACTATTAGAAGAATGCCCTACAGGGCTATCCCAATGGCTCAGCGATTAGCACACTGCACTGCCACTGGGAAAATACAGCCAAGGTTTGAGGCAAATCTTAGCATCTCACTCATTGGTACTGGCAGCTGAGAGCCTTATGAGGATGGTGAGTCCACAGTGAAGAAAGACTGATACATTGCTCACTTGCCCAGAGGTATGTACCTAGGCTCCATTTTGACCACCAAAGCTGTCTCAGGAAGGAGGAACGGGGTTTTTTTTCCAGTCATCAACCATCCTAATTCCCTCTCTATGTGAAAGCAAAAGTGCACTTCTTACTCACTGTCATTATGACGGAGGACCGCTCATTTTCCAAGGCTAGAACACCAGTATTAGAGCCAATTGCATCCTTTGCTTTGTCCCAGAGTTTGGTTAATGAATTCTCTCCTAGCACCAGAAGTTTCCTGCAGAGTTGATCTCTCCCAGGTTTTCTGGCAGCACCAGAAGAAGATCAAGAGAGGGATGGACAGTGAGTTTTTCCAGAAACTGCTTCTGCAGAGTGCAGAATCTGTGAGTTCTGCGATCTGTTGTGCTCCTCCAGGTAGCTTTAACGCCTGTGTCTCCATTACCCTCATCTTCAAGATCAGTGTTAGGCTTCCAAAGTAGAGTAATCTACTTTCACTGGCGTCAAACTGGGGTCATGGAGACCACAACTAAATTGTGCTGCTTGCACAGCCACAAAAACCTGATTGATATCACACAGTTTGATAAGAAGCTTAATTTGAAAAAGTAGAAAAATAAATCATGTAGATTTCTTTTCTTTTCCTTTCTTTTAAATCTCACGGGCTTCTAAGAAACACCAGCATCTTATCTGGTGCCCTCACCACATTCAGAGTTTCTGTTGCTAATTCCCTTTGGTCCTACTTGTCTGTAAAATAAAGTAAAACTTACAAAGGACACAGGAATAGGCAACACTTACTGTCTGTGTCAGTGTTCCTAAACCAAAATAAGTTGCACAGGGAGCTGTTGGTATTTCCTGGAAATGAAGCAAGAAGAGGCAGCTCAAGGATTTTGACTCCTGGCCCACCTGCTCTGGGTGCCCCGGCTTGGAACAGGCAGAGCCAGGGGTCCCTGCCACCTTCAACCATTCTGTGATTCTGGACTGTGCTAAGAGGAGGAGTCTTGTCCTTCTCACTAAGCAGTCATTCCATTCTAATTCAGAAGGAACAGAAACCAAACATGCTGTCTCTCTCTCTCTCTCTCTTTTTTTTTTTTTTTTAATTAACAAATCAAAATTATTTATACATACAGGAAAAAAAAAAAAAAAAACACCAAACCACAGAGCTTTCTCTCAGGGCATTTTCAGACAAGCCTACTATAGTCTCTTCTCCTTGGTACCAACAGTGCACTGGTGATTCCTACAGCAGTGAACACAATACATGAAAATTCATGAGCCTGAGCATATCTTTTTCCTTCCTGCTGACCAGGTTGGAAGTTCCAACCAGCACCAATATCAACAGCATAATAACAGTTCTGTCAGTACAGTTTAAAACTGTGCTAGGTCCTCACAGCTATGCTTCTCCACATTTATTTTTGTTGTTGTTGTTGTTGTTTGTTTTGTTTTGTTTTGTTTTTGTTTATAGCAACAGCATTATTTCTTTCAATTCACCAAAGACAACAGTGGATTTTGTTCCTGCACAGCACAGTCCCAGGTGGGCAGCCATGTAAGTCTGGGACTCCAAACAGCTTCTGAAACTTCAAGCATATATGAGAGTCAGAAATAAATACTTTGATCATTGATCTTAGCGTTTTTCCAACAAGAATTAAAACTTCTAAAGAAATACATATGTCAAAGACTTGAATGCAGGTTAGCCTCTGAAACTGTATCTTCGTCTAGGAACAGAAATCTCTAAGAGGGTACCCATTCTTATTTACTATTCATAGATAGCTGTATTTATAGCTATTTGTTATTATGCAGTTTCAGTTCTCACTGTTAAGCTGATTGTCCAGAATCTTCCCTGACTTCTTTTCACAATCAAGAAATTCAAACATTGAGCATACTCACAGGATACCTTCGAAGTTTAAGCATCTCAAATCCTACTTTTTCAATTTCAGGCTTCTCTTGTGTTAAAAACAAACAAACTTTTATGTAGTTTTCATGCATTGTCTATCAGAAACCTTAAAGAGAGAGCTTTATTTACTTCAAAGTTACACCTCCATCCACATTATCTGTGCTTCAGTCATTGCTTTCCATAGCATAGTAACCACTGAGAGGAACTGAACAAACACAACAGGCAGCACTTAACCAAGTATCCTTACTTTTCAGTCTTCAGAATTCCTTGTATTTTGACAAAAAAAAAAAAAAAAAAAAAGAGAGAGAGAGAGAGAGAGAGAGAGAGAGATCTGAAATAATTCCAGCCCATTTTCCCAGGTCAGGTAGCTCACTGTCTGGCCACAAATTGCTCCAAATCCCAAACACACTGAATCTTAATGTTAGCTGCTTTTGCATGTGTATTGTTTTTTTTTTTTTTTTTTCTTTAATTAGTTTTATACTTGATCATAGGTCTTGTCACAATTTCAAAGAGTATTTTACTATGTACTTCGTCAAATGTAGACTGGATAGTAGTTTTTGCCTAAATAAAGTTGCTAACTTCACTGTATTCACTGTAATTACTCCCCAGAAAGCTACTTAATATTTTTCTCTTTCCGCTGTTGCTGCTGGATCACATTATCTTATTTTTATACACTCGTAAGTATTAGCAACATAGTGGATGAAGATCTTCTGAACACTGAAGGAAATAAGTCATGTCTCTGCCTGTTCATCAGTTTATTCTTTTTTTAAATGTTATGGAATTTAGCCATTATTCTCTGGTTACAGATTTAAAGCCACATAGATTTAATTACAGTGTGTATAATCTGGGTGGATATCGATGTACATAAGAAGATTATAACTTCTTTGTTCAACATTAATTGAATAGATTTTATTCTACATTTCTTCTTTTTGTCCTAAGATAGTTGTTTTTTTTTTGTTTTTGTTTTTGTTTGGTTTTTTTTTTGACATCCAGTAAAATCTGCTTTTACTTTATTTGTACACGTTATATAGTAGTCTCTTGACAAGATTGGTAAATGAAAGTTGCTACTTGCTAAAGTTATCATCCTTTCTTCTCTGTACTAGTGAACCTTATACAGAAGAAAAAGCAAGAGAACTCCTTCAAATTGTCTTTTCTCTTGATATGTATCTTGCACTGCTGGGAAAACCTACAGGTTTTCCAGGTTTTTTTTTCATTTAATATAGATCTTGCCTTTTCAGTTTGGAACAAGAGTAAATATAAGAGTTTATACAAAAAGGTGTTATAATAATGGCAGTAGTATCCATACAATGAAATAAGTTATTTTTAATTGAAACTTGTAATAATGTTTTTCTCCTTAACTTTTCAATTTCTGCAACAATTTTTTGGAAATAATTGTTTTGTTTCAAAGCCTGCAGTACCATGAGAATCTTCATCATTAAAAAATAGGAGTAAGACCAGCTTCATTTAACTTGACTAAAGTTATCATACAGGTACAACTAACCTTGAATCTTTTGGTGGATAGCCAGTAGTTTGTCCAATATTCAGATGTAACCACTGAATTATTTAAAAAGTTAAAAATCTGTCTTGAATAATGTTTCACAGTCCATAGTATTTTCTGTTTTCAATTCATTACCTTATTTTCTGTGCATCCGGTCTTTCACTATATGCCAACAAAATACAACAACTAAATTTTTCTAGGATATACTATAACCTATTGCTGCTGGACTTTTGATTCTAATGAGTTTTACTGAACTGTTTTGAGCTTATAGAGAAGGGGTGAAGAACTGCATAATAAAGAAGACACTTTATGCAAAAAGAAGTTTCAAATTAATAAAACGACTAGAGCTGATATATCCAGACACCTGAAGTAGAAAAATGATTAACATTTTCTTGAACTATGGTATAGACTAACAACATGTACTTCAGTGTTTTCGTATTTGAAGACAGGAATAGGAATTATTCCACTTAAGCAGAGATAACTTTCTTATTTTTCAGAATATATTTATTATTGGTCTTTATTATTTCTACTAACATCAGTTTTATTTGCATTTGATTTTTAGGTGTGGGAGAGGCCATGAGTGGGAATAATCTAAAATAATTTGACTTTCGAAAGATTAAAATCTTCAAAACTATTTTAACAATCGATGCTTGACATTGCAAATCATTCTTTTCCTTTTAAGTCTGGAGATCTAAGCAAATTTAAATCTGAATTATGATATTGTTCATTTTATCGCACACATATTATTCCATATGTTTTGTTATGATGCTGCAGGAGGATAAAATTACTGCCAACTTTTCAAAATGGGCCCAGAGTCAAACACACACCATCAAAATTGTAGAGAAACGAGAATTTGACTTGCATCTCATGGTAACTTCTCATAGAATCATCCGAGGCTCAGTATCTTTAGCAGTCAAACCACTTGTGTTTATACATGAATAGTAAGAAATCTAGTCAACATTAGACTACTGAGATGTAGTCAATCTGTACTCTCCAGAAGGCCAGACTGAGGGTTTCCTGAGGTTTTATGCTGGGAGAAAAGTAGCTAAGGAGCAGAAAATGAATCAGTGTCTTTTTCCTCCATGAAGCGCAAAGTTAATGTGAGAGTGAATCTATATTTCTTTGTTCAGAATTACTGTAAATGCTCTCTTATGGAGAAATTGCTCAGTCTAAGGATAATTATAGTTACACAGCCATCGAGGTGAATTAGTATAGGGAAATGAAAGAGGCTCACCTCATCACTGAGGCAAGGAGCAACAGTGACTATTCCAAATGCTGGCAGTTCTGAAACATCCTACCCTGGATACTAGCAACAGTATCTGCTCAGACAGTAGATGTGTATGCCATGCTTGAAGCTAATTATTTCTGCAGGGTGACAGTCTGAGGGTGATTAAAATATATATATTAATATATATGGTATATTAGACCTATAAATATATCTTCTCTGATTTATTTGGTCTGAGCTCATCTATAAATTGTCTGGCTTCTGAAGGAAAATGGCAAAATTGTCTTGCATGTAGAGGGATAGATTTCAAGTTAAATCAGTGTCTATAACAAAAATCTAAGCAAATTACAAACTCTGAAGAGCTCAGATACAGCTAATTGAAGTATGCAAATAGCCAAGGGTGCATGTACATCTTGAACAGATACCAAACCAGAGATCTCAATGGAAAAAAAAGAAAAGTTCAGATTATACTTATCCTCTAGGAATCCAAGAAGAATAAGAATAACATTATAGTAGAGAGCAGTGGTTAGAAGTGCAACACACCTTATTCAATCATGAACATGAGTACTAACAGACTGGTATTCTGTTCCAAGAGAGCAAGTAGGCATGCTTGTCCTCCTCAATTATCTGCATTGTCAGTCAAACTTCTTGGAAGAATTAGGTGGTTTCCTCAAGCAGAGGAGGGAAAAAAAATGCAAGAAAAGACAAAAAAAATTTAAAAGGCACTACCAGAAAAAACAAAAACAAAACGAAAAACCACAGTTATATCAGACTTTTCACATGCCTTTTATAGAGAACAAGAAGGATTGCTGATCCTTTTGATTTTTAAAATATCATTATAAGCTTTATTCACCATCCCTCCCTACTCAGGAAAAATAAGGCTTTGAAAGGTACTTAGAAAAAGACTGCATTATGCTTCTTCCTAACACCCCTCTCATGAGACAATATTTGGTAGATTCTCTAGAATCAGTAAACAACAAGAAATAATTTTCATTTAGGTATGGTGAGAATTTATTTTTACCTTTATGAAGTGTTTGAGTATTTGGTCTTGACAGAATGATAGTGGAATCGGTGGTCTATTGCTACTAAAAGTGAGTGCTAAAGTTAAGAATAACTTTCTTTTAGTAGTGTTTTATTGAAATCAATGGGCTAATATTATCAGACATGGTTCTCACTGAAGTTTTGGAGACTCATTTTTGATAGCAGGCTAGTGAACCCTAAAGGAAGGGGCTACAGAAAGTTAGCCTCAGTGAAATTATATCCAATACAGCCCTGTTTTGCAGAAAATAAAAGCTTTGTTAAGTATGAAAGCTGTGCATCATCACTTTCATACAATATAAAATAAACACAGTATAATAGATCCTAATGGAGCAACTGTAAACACGTGTTGCCATTAGATTTTCAGGAAAAGCATACAATATCATCTAACAGCACAGGTCACATAATACTACAGCACATTTTCAAGAGAGAAATAATAGTTCAGATAACATGCTCCTTTAACCTCAGGTTTTCACTTTTTTCTACATAGCTATGGGAATCACACTGATGGAGTCCAGTGCCTCTTGCAACAACAAGAAGTAAATATCATCAGCTCATCCACCCTACACAACTAGTCTCTGCCCTTCTCTCCCAAGCTGGAAGAATAGTCTTCTGTCATCTGAGTAATAGTATCTCTACTTCACTGAAATACTCAGACAAAACAAGATTTGTAATATTTCACCAAGGGAGAATATATTAAGCTACCTATTAGGAAAAACAATCTTCAACTTTTTAAAAATTTAGATCGAAACAATATTAACCTCTCAAATGGCTAGAAAAACTTACGTAAAAACAGCACATGCACTACTGGATCATACTCTATTTTGTGCAAGCTCATCCCTCTACCACTTCATGAATGCTGTCATTCCACAAACTTTCAACAATATTATTATGCTACAGTAGAAAAAAACATCAACAGAAAATAATGTACACAAACATGAATTAGGTATGTGGAGTATGTAAACTGTTCATTCTGGCTATAAACTGTATAAATGGTGTGCAGATTTATTTTCTTCTTCCCGTACCTCTAAGGTGCTTCCTGTACTCTGGGCCTGTTTTCCACTGATTGAAAATAATAGCGTAAAATTTTACGTTTTAAGACATAAGCACAACATTTCCAAATTTAATTGAATGCTTAGTTCCTTACACCCATGTGTGTCTTCGCAGCTCAGAACTGTGTAATCGTGGAACCATTAAAATAGAAAGCACAGGTAATGAATATACTATCAGCACCAGGACAAGGCACACAACCCAACTTAGTCAGTGTATAGGGTAAGAAAAAATAAAGAAAATACACGAAACCCAGCAAACAAATGACTTAAAAATCCAAGTCAGGTGATGCAGATTAGTTTAAGCAGTCTCAAACCTATCCTCCATAACTGCAGGTGGGCAATGATGAGAAAAAAAGAAGCAAAATGTTTAAATGCCCTGTCTCCTTCAAGCATAATAGATGAATTTTCTCATTTTGCCTTAGCTGCAGGAAGCAAATCAGGTATCTCAGTACAGAAGATATTTATGTAACTTTGAAGTCACACTAGCATATTACATGCTATTCAGGTCAGCTTGAAAACATTGGCACCTGACCAGCTACGTTAGTGTAATGCTCTGTTACACCATTCGCACCAACACTCAGTCTTTCAATGCCAATTCTTTGCAAAAGTTTGGCGGATTCAACTCTCAGCAAAAGTTGTGCAGATTTTTTAACTTTTGATGTACTTTTTTGAGCCTTGAGGCTGCCTTGTGATACAGCCTCGTAGAAAAAGTTTCAATGACATTATATCATTTTTACAAATCTATTTATCTTGCAAATTCACCTAAATTCTCTTCAACAGAAAATTGATAATTCAGAACTTTATTAAAGTCTTTAAACAAAACAAGAACTCTATTGTATACTTGGGCATATTCTCAAAAAACCACAAGCAACAAAAATACATGTAAAAATTCATATTGAAATCAAGTTTGATTTTCAGAGTGTCAGTCCATGTGTAAGTCACTGAACACTGGGTTACTGGTTTTGACTAAAAGAATTCTTCATATGAACAGCTATGATAAAAGATTCACAATCCTGATAGCTTCTGAAGGATCAACATTATTGAAGAAAGAATAAGAACTATATTTTGACAATCTAACACCTTTCTTTAAAAAAATAAAAATAAAGTTAGGAGCTGGATTGATCAAATAATTGTAACAATATAGCAGATATGATCAGCCCTAAAAAACAAGATTCTTAATGGTAACTTTACCACAATATTCACTGTAGAAGGGCATACACATAGTTATGTATGCGTGGTAGAACCCCTGTAAAGTAATAACTTTTAATGAACTAACCCTGTTAAAATAATACATTTCTGGGCACCAAACCAAATATGTACAGGAATACAGTGCAAACCTTCTGAATGATAAAGCAGGAGACTAACAAGAAAATAAAACTACAAAAGGAATGCTCAATAGAAAATTGAATGATAAGCCTGTTTATATTAATAGTTGTACACGTTTCCATGAAATCAAACCAAATATGATAAAAGAACCTTTTAATATTACTATCTGTTGAAGAAATATATTTATTAAAACACTTGACCTAACAAGGTTGCTTCTAATTTTGTCTCTTGCATTGACTGTAAGGAAATGGTACCAGGAATGCATTTGTTCTTTTTAAAGTATTTGTTTCACTGTAGATATATGTTCTCCTTTGTTAGGGCAGCACTGAACACCCTGATAGAGATCCAGTTTCTGAAAGCAAACCTTATTACATTGAAAAAGTAGGACCTGTGCTAAGTTAGATCCAGGTCCTCAAGGAGTCCTAAATACCAAACTCCTTTTGAAAACAAGAAACAATATTACCCAAGATCCAGACCTTCAGAGATGCTTGGTCCTCTAAACTCCTGTGAGGGCCAAGGACAAATCCCAGGAGGCAGCAATCATGTTGATGCTTCAGGCATGTGCTGTCATCCTAACATGATATTCAACTTCCCCCCAAATTTGAGAGCCAAAGTTGGTGATGATATCAAGTCTGAAAATTATGGGGCAGAAGTGTATGAGCATCTTTGTTTAGTTTTACACAGCTAATTGATACATCAGGGAGGAACTGAACTTCCAAATACAACATCAGAAAGTCATTTCGCTTCCCTGAGCATCAGATTGCCTATGAAGACAAACCTCAGGAACGCCATTAGCTTGTTAAGGCTGTCATTAAGTTTAGACCTCCCAGCATCTCCTCTTCTAGCATCAGACCAATTTGTTGCTGAAACTCATTCTTATTTTAAAAAAGGAGGATATCAGAGCTAGAGTTGCTGGGAAGTAACCCACCTGGTGAACAAGTTTTTTAAGTAGCAAGAAAGCCTTGAAAGTAAAGATTGCTAAAAAATGACAGGAAATCAATTACATTTGGAGAGTGGATATCAAGGTGTGAAAAATAAAAGCAGAGTCACAAATACTATGGAATAAAACATCATAGTAAATTAGTTTTCAAAATTATATTTTGAAGGTTAAGTATTTCTCTCTAAAATAAGACTGAGAATGTTTCGGTATTATTTTTGTGTCTTCTGCATATATCATTCTACTTTTCATGTATTCTTATTAAAAAAAAGAAAAAGTTCTATCCAGATATCACTGAAAACAGAGAAGGTCTAACAGATCATAAAAGAGGAGCAAAAATTGTTTTAAGGATAATAATGTTCCATATCAACAAAATTAGTTTATTTTTCTTGTTTTTATGGTTCCATCCAAACCCCAGACTCCCTCTATCTCCTGACGCTAACTGTGATGCTGCCTTCTGCCCTGGTGGACTTGTGTCAAAGACACCTGAATTAAGAGGCAGGTGGCAGTGCTCTGCATCTACAGGCCTGTGGATGAAATATAGCAGATTAAGTGACTCTGAGCTGATAACTCCAGCCTCTGTTCTTCTAGCTTTTTCAGAGCTTGTGACTCATTGCCATTCTCCTGAAGTCACAGAGAAAGGACAGACGGTTTTAATTATGATCACAAAAAAAGTCTATCAGGCATATGGAGATAACAGCCTAGAATTTTTACGAGGCCTTGGAGAAGTTGGTTTGCCAGAATTTGAAACTCTGGCAGTTGACTTATTTGAGCCTGGGAGAAAGTTTCCCGCATCTCTGAATTTTTGCCAGGAGAATCTGAAAATAAAGTTACAAATATATGACCTTTGCTTAGAAATGAATGAAAGAGGAAAAGTAAAGATAACAATAGCTATGGGTCACTAGGAAAATAAAACAGAACGCTCTTTTAAGAAGTAATCATGAAATATTTTCAACTTTATTTCAAAGTCCCTCCTCATGGGACTTGCTTGAAGTCCTACCATGTTTTGTTGAAGTCAGTGAAATTTTTGTGCCAGATGGATGGAATTGTTGATAACTACATTGTAATAGCTGTAAAGGACTTGCAGAGAAGCACAGAATTTAATTACTTGAAGACTGTTTTAAAATGAGCATTTGGGATAGGATGAGCAGGCAAGAGAGCAAAGGTTTCCTTATATCCTGCTGGCGTGTTAAAAATTTAAAGAAAAACCTGAGAAATTACTCTTCTAATGGAAAAACTGATAGCACTCTATTCCTGGAAAAAAAGTAGGATTATTCCTAATCTGATGCTGGATACCTTAGTTTCTGTTTATTTCCACTGGAATTAGAGTCTTTTAAGAGAAGACTATGAGTACGCTTAATTTTCAAACATTAAAATAATTCATAGTCTAGATACATATAACTTTACAAGAAGAAGCTATATGAAGAACTCTGAAGAATAACAACTAAAAAATTCAGTAAGAACACCACATGGAATAGAGTGCATCAGTAAAATGGAGTAATGAGTTTTGCTCTTTGTGAATGAGTACTCTATGGGAGCATGCTGGAATTGCAGGGAGTGCAGAGTCAGACTTCAACACAACATAATTCCCACTAGCATCGTGAGTGCACAGCTTTCTTAAGCACACCTCCGGTGTGTTGGTTTTTTTTTGTTTTTTTTTTTTCTCCATAAGGAGAAATAACCTAGCAGCAGCGAATTATGAGCAATCACTGACCATTCAGAGTAACAACTGCTTTATTATAGGAGCTATTTACAAGTGTAGGGCAATTACAGCTGCCTTCTAAGTGAACATATAGGGACTAATTTCTTAGCACCTTCAAATTCTTTTCTCTTGCAACTTGTATTTCTCTTACAGATGTATACAGACACAGGATAAGCCCTGAGTAAACAGGGCTCAAAGTTTGTAGATTTTACCTGAGATCATTTCCCATCCCTGGAAAAAAAAAAAAAAAAAAACACACACACACACAAAAACAAACAAACAAAAAAGAATGACAATAGCTGCAACAACACTGCCTCTTGGAGAAAAATCTAGGAAAACCAGAGTCAAAAAGCCTGCCAAATTCAGAAGCTGTTATTCAGAATCAAGCTCTTGTACTTAGAATGACTTGCAGCTTACAATATTGGCTCTAGAAGAGCCTTTTGAAAATAGGGACTGCTAGCCTTGTTCTCTCTACAACTGAATAGCACTATGAAGATTTAGAGGAAAATTTCAGGTGGAACAGATGACTGCAGAGCTCTTTTAACTTCCCTGTTGGAGTTGGGTATTTGACATCAGCTGGCTATACAGTCAGCTTGCTTTCTATGTAGAAAGCTGCCATCCTGTTTGAAAACCTTGAGATGGACTGTATTTGGGACATAAAAGTCCGTGTAACTTTCAAAAGTCATGACTTGTCCATGTATTTTTGCCTGTACAAGGAATCATTCAATTTTTTTCTCACATTTAAATTCCAACTTTACTAAGCAGGCAAATTTCTGCATTGTGATGAACACTAGCAGTGTTAGCTGAAATCAAACCACATCAAACGCTACTCAACCCATAGGTAATCCTGTTGAATTCAACATCCCTACCCAATCAAAACTTATATTGCTCTGAAATCCACATTAGCTATCACTATTCCCTATTAAAGACATAAAGACATAGATGGGAGTTAACTCTTAGAGTAGATTTTTACATCCATCAAGATATACTATCTCTCTGAGCAAGCAGCAGTACAGTGCTTTCTGAGGACAAGAGAATAGTGACCAAATTGCTATTGAATCAGCTTAACTACAAGTACAATGAAGCCTAGAGCTGTAGCCATTTGGCAAAGAGCTTTATGATCTGTTGTACTATGGCATGAATTCCCTGCAGAGATTTGGCTTCAGTATGAATGCCAGTGGCCATTGCCATCACTGTATGATTGAGGTGGGGATGGAGTAACAATATGGGAATAGCATTGGGAAATTCAAATTTTTCCCCCTCTTTTTTCAACTTATTTTTCCACTTCCATGTGTTTTTTATTCTGATTTTGAGGACAGAAATAATCATGCACTTACCCTGTAATAATGTAGTAATCTGTCATATAAATACCCTGCCATTATATGGTAATTATGGTTTCATTAAATGATCAACAGCTACCATGTTAGCCAAGAATAATTACACATTTGTGCCCTGTATCTTAAAGTGTTCTCGGCACTTTTTTTTTAATTGAAAAGAGAGAAAAAACGTTCCCTTGTGAATAAGACCACAGTTTGGCCCAATGTATGCATTTATTCAGTACAACTTGGAATGCCACAATCTCCTATTTTGACTTTATTCCACAGCATACCAAGGTCTCATTTAAAGGAACTTCACCACAGCTATTATGGCTGCACATTTTCAAAGTTTCCTGAATAAGGGGCCATTCCACATTACTGCCTTTTTTCCTTTTCACTTCCAGCGCCAGTTCATTACTTTCCAGAAATTTAATAACACCCCAGTGTGTGGACTATTGCTCTCTGTCTGTACAACCTGGTTTAACATTTGACACTGACCCAAACAATCTGCTAGCTTGAAAATTTCTGTGATTGTCCTCAGCTCTGAATATCTTCTTATGGCTAGCAAAGAGGGACGTTCTCCACTTCTGAAATCTTTTAATTTCTTTAAGTTGAAATTGGAGATATTTGATGTTAGGAGCATGTTTAATATTCATAGAAGATGCATTAAATTGTACTGAATAGACCAGTGTATGTAGATCTGCTAAATTTTACTATGTAGACATGGTAAAAAAAAAAAAAAAAAAAAAAAAAAAAATTAGCTGTACATTTTCCTACTTACGACTTTTGAGCACAAACACATGATTATTCATTGCATACAGCTTTTGACCATTCATTGAAATACGTGTCAGCTGCTTCAATATTCTGGATAAATACATGAGGAGTGAATTTAGAGTGAAATTCACATGCCTTATCATGGTCTTAAAGGACCCTATGTTGCCACAAGGTACCTGAGCCATCCACACAGAGCTGGCTGGTCCTTCAGGAGACTAATGCTCTCCTGGAGTGGCAGCCACAGCCCAGGGGGGCATCCTTCAATAGTAAATGTGACCCTGACCACCCATGCTTGACCTGTGTCACCTTCCTCCTAGCCCAGCAAGTGGCTGGGCTGAAGACTAGAAGCTTCAGTTCTATTTCACTTTCCTGGACTAAGATTTCTTCTCAGAGACATGTGTGTAAAAATCCATATGGGAAAGAGGGGATGAAGAAAGGAAAGAAGAAGGGTACTTTCAGAGCTTCTCCTTTAAGCCTCTCCCATGACATGTGTAGCTTTTTACCACCCATTCCTGCTTTTCTCTCCTGCCACCAATCCATTTTTCTGCCGCCAAATGCTTTATTTTGCAGACACATCACGATTTTCAGATACACTCTTCCTCTTCTACTTTCCCTTTTCCAGCTCTTACCAAAAAGCTTCTGTTTCAGTAGTTTAGTAGTTTTCACCTGTTTGTCAGCATTTCCCCTTTCCTTCTCCTGTGTAATTTAAATCGTCAGTTCCAAATTTCAGGGAGCCTTTTGTTTCCAGTGTACTCATAGGGTATGATTCAGCACGATAACTGGAACCCATGCATAACCTGACACGGTCATTAAAAATACACACAAATGGAAATAATTGAGCATGTGCCTCAACTATTTTACAGAACACCTTCCAAGGAATTTCACTTCACTAAAGAATAAAAAGGGCAGGGTTATTACAACAAATAATCTGGACCATTTCCTTATGCTTGGAGTAGCTCTAGAATAATCTTTTTTTCCTAAACAATTATGATGTTTACATTGAAGTAAACGCAAACAAATTTTCAAATGCAGTACATACACAATGGTGGAACCCTTTCTGAAATGCAAACTTTCCATTTTCAATGGAAAATTATTTTTATGTCCATTTTCTCATACTAATTCTTTTATTTTTTATTTTTTTAAATTCTTTTAGACTAAAGGACTCACAATCTGTGATACAAATAATATATCCTTTAATCATAGGATTGTTTGGATTCTAAGAGCTCAGCACAGGTCCTGGATGTGGTTGAGCACTGAATTCTAATCATAACATCAGTGGTCCAGTGACAGGACCCGTCCATTGACCACAGGCCTAAAGACACCAGAGCACTCTGTTCTTAGAATGTAACACAAACTGTTGTGTACCATGATCTATTGATTTGTATTTGTACCATGTCACTACTTCAAGTGAGATGAAATACACTCTGTAAGAAAAAGGTATCCTAATGCAATCTCTCAGACCATATGGGTCCAGCAATCTGTTGTGAGTACAAATGCCTGTGAGGTAGGTGCTTCTTGGAAATAACGAGCAGAGGTATAAAAAAGGGAAAAGGTGTGCAACACAAGAGAACTGAGAGTACTCAGACATAATCCTTAATCTTTGTAAATCATCACTGATGCCATAGGTTATGGCACACAATGAAGTTCTGGGCATATTGCTGAATAAATTAGGAGGATCAGAAAACCCAGAGAATTTCTAGATCCTATAGAAATAGTCCTGCTCTTATATTTCACACAATAATACACATTATTTATAGACACTTTCAGGGTATCTAAAAGTATTTTTCAAGAGGAATTTGTTCCCAGTCCTTACTGTAACTATGCATGTATAAAGAAAAGACAAAACTCTGCAACAAGCAGAAGAATGCAATCAAGAAAGTCAAAGCTAGATTTGTACACCCCCTCCCCAGTAATCACTCAAGAGTGAGATCCTGACTGTTGAGAAGGGAAAAGCAGCTCTGTCATGTTTTATTTATATATTTATTTATTTTTAAAAAGCTTTGCTAAGAAAGGGAATAATTTAATACCAGGAAACCTACAAAAGAAAGATGACCACTGACAGTATATGCAAGTAGACCATACTCAGGTAACTCGACTCATATTTTTAAAATATATATATTTAGTCTGTCAGGGGCTGCCAACACAAAGGCTGTGGTCTTGCAACTGGAGGCTTTTCATTGAAGCCCCAGGGCCCCGTGGGTCTGTCCTGGCAGCAGGGCATGCATATGTGCTGTAGGGTGGGAGGCAAAGTCACTAACAGACCCATAACATTGCTATGGATGGCTTAATTGAACTTTCTTTCTGGATGCTCATACACTCACTATTTAAAATCAGCTGAATGTAACAGCTGCACAAAGCTGGCATCTTTTTATCTGCATGTACTGGACTCTTTTTTCCTTTTTTTTCCCCCATTTATGGCTCTCACATTTTAAAAGTAAGTTATTAGGGATTGTATTGATACAAGGGAAACATCTTCTAGTGATAAAACAGAAGTGAGGGTAAAACACAGGAATGAGGTGAACAATGACACAAGCTTTGAACTTGAAAACATTTTGTGCTGTAGCTGAATGTGTTGGCAACAAGCCATACAATTTGTGTACAACCCACGTGGGCAGTTCAAAATGCAAATGATAAGGATGCAAGGACTCCTACAAACACATTTATTCTGTCACATAATTTGTTGTGTAAGTATACATTACATGAAAAAAAAAATGCATTTCAGCAATCCTGAAGTGAAAAATCAAGTCTGTTCAGTAAAACTGAAAATAAAACATTTTTATCATCTTATTTACAATCACCTTTTAGAGCTGTGCCAAACTACTGTTTTGGTTTTGTCTTTTTTTTTTTTTTTTTTTTTATAAACTTCTGCTGTTTTTGAGAGGTTCTGTCATCTTTTGAAAGAGTTCTCTTTTTCAAAGTGGGAAATCCTGTTAGTAAAGAGTATTTCCAAAGAAAAAGAATTTGAAGTGCACATGAAAGGCACTTGAAATGTGACTACTCTACAGCCTTATAGATCGTGTCAGGTGAAACCAGGCAGAGTTTAAAAAGTTAAGGAACTGAACCCCTGTGGGTGGCCCTCCATGGCCCCTACCAGCCCAGAGAACTGGAAAGCTTCTTCACCAGTCTGTCTTTCTGTTTTTCTAATTGTTGTGTTTTTTTTCTTTTCAGTTTCCAGAGATAATTGTTTAGTAGAAACAAAAAGTATCATAGAATCATAGAATGGCTTGGGTTGAAAAGGGGCCACAATGACCATCTAGTTTCAACCCCCCTGCTATGTGCCAGGTCACCAACCATAGACCAGGCTTCCCAGAGCCACATCCAGCCTGGCTTTTAATGCCACCAGGGATGGGGCATTCACAACCTCCTTGAACAACCTGTTCTAGCATGTCACCACCCTCTGAGTGAAAAACATCCTCCTAATATCTAACCTAAATCTCTCTTGTCTCAGTTTAAAATCATTCCCTCTTGCCCTATCACTATCTGCCTTTGTAAATGGCTGTTCCTCCTCCTGCTTATACGCTCCATTCAAGTATTGGAAGACCACAATTGAGGTATCCCTGGAACCTTCTCTTCTCCACGCTGAACAAACCCACTTCCCTCAACCTTTCTTCATAGGAGAGGTCAGAGAAATACCTTGTTTTTCCCTACTTCTTCTGCCTAGACACATTCTAATGTGTTCACTTTGAATACCAGTTTTAGCTACCCTCCTTTGTGCATAATACAATCATTGGGGGTGGGAAGTCAAATTAACAAGTGCTTGATATGTTAACTTCTGCAGTGTTTATTGCAAGACAATAGGAAAAGTATCACCAGATCATTAGAAGTCTGATGGATAGTATCTCATGTACAAGACCTTTCTTAGTACATTAAGTCTGAAAAGCAGTTAGCAAGGTATGGTAGAAACTTTTTATTGTATGTATCATCAATAATCATTTTTCCCCTATTAAGCCTACTGGCGTACTACTAATACTATTGCTGTCAATACTAGTCCCCTTGATATTAAAGAGTAAGACTTGCTATTCAGGGGTAGAATGCAAACCCATTCATTCGGATGGCCACAAATGGATACTGAGGGAATAGTATTACATATATCACAGAGTAATAATTTTTCTGGTACGCACTCTCAAGAGTCCATGTTCTCCTCCAAGTTCTGCTGCCCTACTAAAATTGGTTATTCTAACTCTCAGGACTCGTTTCCTGGAAGGTGCTGAAAATCCCTGTTCTAGGTATAGGGCAGCAAGACAGCACATTTTCCAGTAAGCAGCTAGAACAAATCATTTCCAAAATGATATTCTAGAAATCATTGTTATTAAACCATATTAAACCATAAGTAGAATTTGGAAGTATTTGGGAAATCTGAAAACCTAGAATTAAGCTTTAGATTGAAAACAGCTGTACTTCGCCCTGCAAAATATCTCCTGTGGTGCAAAACAAAAACAAAACAAAAAGCAAGGAAGCAAACAAAACCACAACAACAAAACCAAGAAAGCTTAAGTTTCCCAAGATCTCTAACCTGAACATTACAGTGACACAAAAGCCAAATCTTGCATCTGTGACACTGCTGAGATACACTGTGAAATACCTTGTATATTATGGGAATTATTTGTGGTGTCACATATGAATACATAAAACAGTGGAAGAAACCAAGAGCAAATTCAGTAGCAGTGGAAATATTGCTGGATTAGTTCACAAATTCTGGGCTGCTGTTCATGTGAAAATTGTATCTAAAAACAGCCATTATTTCTCCTTTGATGAGTAATGGAAAGTTTATTTAGTTTCAAATCAACCCTATATTTTTTTTTTTCTGTGTTTTTGAAGGTTACCAGCTGACTCAGGCACTTTAGTCCTGTTCCCCAAAGTGACTTCAAGCACTCAACAGCCACCAAAGGAAAAATCAGTGGGACTTAAACATAATGTCTTAGAGAAAGACTAAGATCTATGTTGTTTACATATTTTTGAATGTTTCTGTGGGTTTAGTGTTAAACACTTATTTTTACATAACTAAGTACAGACAAAACAGCTAACTGCTTTCTTTTTCCTTCCATTTCTTTGAATGGTAAGATAAATTACAAGTTCTAGAGTCAGTGGGCTGATGCTTAAAATGAAGAGGTCATTATCTTTGTTTCACAAAAATCCTGCCTAATTATGGAAAAACAGCTTACTTCCTCTACCCCTAGCAAAATTCCTTTCATTTTGTAATGGAATTTTGTCAAATTTCACCTCTTTGAAAGGATGAGACTGTGTATTCATATAGCATGAGGAGTCATACTGTGGATAAGTCTACAAATACATTTTACTTAAACTATATCACTTACTGAAAGTGTAGTCTTCCTGACTTGTGCATTTGGTATTGTCTTTATTATGAATGGAAGCAGTTAAGTTAGAACTAATTTCATGAAAGATTTAGCAACAGGTAGTTGGTTCCCTATCTGACTTGATTGGTAAACACCAAATGGCCTGATACAATGTAGCAAATTAAATTAATTATGTTCATGTGCATTGTATGCATATAGGCTTTCTTTTTCTTCTTAAAAGAAAATAACCTCAGTGTGAAACAAAACCGTATGTCATAGCTAATTAAGTAATTGCTCTAAATTGCCATAACTAACAGACGCATGCCTAGGTATATTCACATTATGAATCCACAGAAGAGGGCACAAGAAATTAAGAAGTTTCAAATGGCAGAGAGCTCACTCAGATGAATTACTTTACCCTAAATATCATAATTAGCCTCTCTTACAAGAACCGATACTTTTAAATTCCAGAAATGATGAATGAAGGACTTCATTAATTAAGGACTTTACCCTTGAAACAAATATCTCTTTGTACATATACTTTTTTTCCTCCCACACTCCCCTCCCTCTCTTCCTTTCTGCTTTCTTCTTTTTGGCTGTAGATGCACATAGCAGTATCGTGATCCAGGATTTGTTTGAAGAGATTTCATCTGGAATGGAGTCAAGCAGGGCAGAGGCAGGGGAGCTTTTACAGATTATGACCTGTAATCTGGTTAATACTCTGAAACACAAGGATCCAAATGTTGAGTAGTTTTGGAAAAGACTACAGCCTATGTAGACACATCCCCTTCTGACAAGATGTGTTGGAGGCCAAGATGAAACCAGCTATCTCTACAGTCCAGTATGAAATGAAATAAAGTTCATATAGCTACTGATGTTTAAATGTAGTTTTCAACAAGGTAAAATTCTAATAAAAAAGAAAACCTCATTATTTGACACCTTGAATGTTTCTCTTGGCAATAAAAGTCTGCACAAGGCTCTATGCAACACCGAGAATTTCATCCAATGCCTCTAAGGACTAGAATGGTGGCCATGGTTTCATGGGATCAAAGCTTTTAATCTCCCTCCTTTTTTTTTTTTTTTTTGTGGAGGTCATCAGACAGCAAACTGGTTCACAAAATCTGGCTCAAGTCCTCAGCTTCTGAACAAATTTCACACCCTCATGAAAAGCTAATTATGTAGATACAAGATACATTCCACATCTCATGCTTGAGGAGCCAGGACACAGGACAATAAAATAAAAGCTCTGTGTCTACATCAGAATTCTGTTTACTTTTATTGTCAGATAAAACACAAACAATATTGTAATTGTTTGGAAATAGTTCCTGAATATGCAGACTGTGCTGAAGAAAGATTCCCTGGGATAGATGGATGTATATTTTACCTGCTGCATAGGCCCATTTTAAATGGACTTCTGGCATGACTGATTGAGAACAGGTGGCAGAACTACAAAAACTGCAAGAGATCATCTATCATTACATGAAATCTCTGGTCCTCTCCATGATAGAGAGAAGTACAAAGGCTACGGAGTGCTTCAGTCAATATACTTGAGTAGCTTGATTTCTTTTTTTTTTCCTTTCTCCAGATTATATTCTATTTTAACAGCACAAAGGTAAGGGATTATACATATTTAACACCCACATTCTTTACACTATGCATTGAAAACTAGTTAAAAATTAAAACATAAAATTGCAGATTCTTCACAATAGACTATTTCCTACTTTTATTTTTCTCTAACCTAAATGTAGGAATTACATAAAATTGTATTTCATTCAGAGGTATTCGTAACAAAATTCTAAGATCAGAACAAGATGTTTTGAATAACTGGGCTAATTTCTGTATAACAAAGACCATAAATATTAACCAAGTTAGAAAGACATCCCATCTTGAACCTAAGTTCAGTACACCTTATTTTGGAAGACAATGAAAGATAAATATCCAAATTCATTAGTCTTCCTGTACTTGCATGGAAGATCCTCTGGACACATGAATCACAAGAACAAATTAAAGAGGTCTAACCAGAATACTTGTGTGGGATTCATCTCACAAATGAGAGAGTTTATGTGCAAATTTTAGCTTTCCCAATCTAAGTTAGTCATCTGGATTCCTTCTGAAGTTAGTACAGAGAAACAGACATGACCAGAAATCAATTCTGCACCCTCAAAACAGATATCCCAAAGGCTTAGGTGCCTAAAAACTAGGTGTGGTGAAGGCCACCTTAAGCAAGATACGGACTGTGGAGCCAAATGATCTGAAAGCCTCTATTTATCCCACTCTTGTGATAATAAGAAAAAGCTCAAGGGTTCCATCCTTATCTTAACAGAAATATAACACTCCCTGACCCAAGTGTCTTGCTATACAAATATATATATTTTTTCTAGTCATAATTTTCAGTCAGTGGCTCATTTTACATCTTGTTCATTTGAGTAAATAGATCCTTATGATTAGATAAACATTTATTATAGGTACTAAAATCTTAGTACTTTGTCAAGTAATGTGTATGTATAGACACGTGAAGAGTAGGAAACAGTTGCTTACATTTTCAGCTTTAACTCAAGACATTCCTGTGCTTTTCAGAGTCTTTTCAAAGTTTTCCAACATCTTTTTTTGGTTTGGGGGAAAAATAGGCAGGGATAATGCCAGTAAAACTCTGTCCAGAATTAACAATACCTCTTCTCTCATACCATCTTTTTTTTTTCCTTCCAGCTATATTAGCCTTCTTCATCATAACTTTGCTCTCACAAAGAAAGTTTACAAAACAGACTAAACCCAAGATCTTTTAAAACAACATTCTACACGTGTGGGAGAAAAATATCAGAACAATTTACAATATTGCTGAAAGTCAGTAGCCATGTATGTAAAGCCAGAATTTGCTGGAAAGCTAACCTAGCTTCTAAGAGTAGCTGTGCCCATTGATCCAGAGAGAATATTTTCTTTATTTCAGTTTCTCTAACAGGTTCAGGTCATTAGCTACACTTTTCAAAGTTGAGAAACTGATTGCAACTTTTAAGAAGCAGAAACACTTCTTTTTCTCTTCTAGTCTGTGAATAACAACCAGTGGAATAGAATGAGAGTAGAGGAAAAGAATAACTATTTATTAAATCTCAGACACTGTACCCAGAAAGAACAATTCTACTTTCTACGTTCGAGATAATCAGTTCTAAATGAAAAACATTTATGAAAGTGCATTAATTGTAGTCAGTTAAATAAAACAACTATAAATTTAAGAGAGCTTAAAAAAATATTGTATTTACCAACATGTTGTACTGCTCACTTATTGGAAAGAATAAACTTTTCTTTAAGGAAAATAAAGTACAAATACATAACAAGACAGTATTTATTTGTACAAATCCAAGCTTCCTGTGTTCTGATTTAAATCAATTCACCCTGAATTCAGTCTTTCCAGTCCCTATGTCTGTGGTAGTAGAGTTTTCTGGCCCTCCTTCAGTTTCTCAGTGTCTTTGTGGTAATGGTTGTGCCTAAAAAGGGAATGCAATGTTCCAAGTGACTTCACACAGACATGCCTAGGGCCTGATCCAAGCCTATTGACAGCGGTTGGAGTCCTTCCATTTGCTTCAGTGGACTTTGAATCAGTTATTTTATAAGGATGTTACCTCCTGGCTTCCTGATCCAATAGACATGCATAAAGAGGCCACATTTGCTGTGCTCCTTTTTTTTTTTTTTTTCTCCTCTCTATTAAATAGCATCTAGCTCTCTTTTACCCTAAATTACTACCTTATTCACGTAACAGTTTTAGGTCTCTTTCTTAACATTAAGGCATTTATGATGAATGTAGCAATTGTTGCCTTGTATATATATTTTTTTCTTGTTATTGAATCTGATCTGATTACTTTCTATTCACAAATCTAATTCTTCTAGATTTCCTTTCCTATTACATCTCTGGTCCTCAGAAGTAATGGCTGCTCCTCCCATTTCAACATCATTTATGAAAATTAGTACCTCCGTTACTGCCTTTCTGAGATCATTAAGGAAGTTATAGAATGCCTACCATAATACAGATTCCTGTGGTAATCTGGAATTCTCTTTCATTTTTTCAGCAGTGCTTTTTGTCAATGCCCTTTGCAGACAGCCTTTGAGATGGCAATATAAAGTTATAACCATCTTCCAAATCAATCTTAATTTGTAAAAATCTGGAAGCAAATACAGCCTAACATTTAACCACATCCAACTGTAGAGCAGCCAGCCCTTTTAACTTTACTTGTATTCAGCAAGACTTCAACAAATTCTTATGAACTCTCTCAGCTTATTAAATAAGAGCATCTGTTATTCAGAAAAAATTAAATGAAAAAAAAAAAAAAAGAACGTCAGCAAGTTTCAGTAAGCTTTGCTAGAATGAAGTTAATGGTGCTTATTTCATAGGGCTCTTATTCGTCTGCATGTTTATAGGCCCTGTTCTTCCTCCTAGTGGTATATGAAGCAGAGATAGTCAAAGATCAGAACATTTCTGAAAGTTAAAACCCTTTCTTTTCAGTTCTTTTAATGCTGTGTGTCTTACTTTACTAGGAATTAAAGTAAATATGTCATTGGTACTGCAAGGTGAACTTCAACCCCTTTGGAACTGTTAAGGTGTCAGGTACCCTAAATAGGCAAATTGCAAGTACTCAGTTGTGTGTTGCTTGCTTTTAAGTATTCTCTTATTCACTCCTTACCAATAGAAATCGCTTCCAAGAAATTATTTTCAAAATTTTTGGTACCACGTCATACACAGATTTTGAGGGATCACTTGAATTTCCTTCATCTTTTACAACCAAGCATCTAGTTCAGTCTTTCTTCTTCTTTTACTGTACATCATTAAGCTATGTGGCTGTCTTCTAACCCTCATATTTTGTCTTTTCTTAAGTGGAAGCATAACTAGAAGTTTGATCCCAGTTTTGATATCACACAGTCATTTGTGCATCACAGTCTTCTTATTAACCAGTGAGCTTTAATTCTTCTGTGTCTTACTCACCATTTCTTAAGTTCCTTCCTCAGGTAAAATTTTCTTAAGATTGAAGAGCACTTTCCCTGAATTAAGCCTTCAGTCTCAGGCCTCTTCTTTGGTTTTGCTCTACAAAATTTTACTTTAGTGATGGGAGAACATCTTTTACGCTACCAGCTTCATATTCAGAAAAAACTACTTTCACTTATCTTTGTTTCCAGATAAAATAACTTAATCTTCTCTAATTTGACACACAGAATTTCTACTAGTATCAGTAGGAAACCTACCTTTACTTGATGAGAAGATACCTGCTATGTTAGCTGAAGGGCTAATGGAAATAAGCTCAAGAAGACTTGCTGAATATCTTCCAGTCAAAATACCAACTTGAAAATAATGATTGAAGGAGAAAAAAAAAAAAAAAAAAGACACATCTATGTGAACAGTCTTAGCAGTAACTGACCTTAAGCTCTGGAATCCCATTTGAACATCATGAAGTTCAATAAGGCCAAGTGCAAGTGTCTGCACCTGGATCAGGTCAATCTCAAACATCTGTGTGGACTAGGTGATGGGCAGATTGAGAGCAGCTGTGTAGAGGTGGACTTGGGGATAGTGGTGGATGAAAAATTGAATGTGAGTCGGCAATGTGTGCTTGCAGTTCAGAAAGCCAACTGTAATTTGGGCTTCATCTAAAGAAAAGTGGCTAGTGAGGTGAGGGAGGTGATTCCCTCCCTCTGTTCTTAGTGATTCTAATAATGAATGACAAAGCAGTATCTAAGCTTTACCTATGGCGACAGGGGCTGCATTTATCTCCTTTGTTGCTGTCCTTGCTGTAAACAGATGACAGTGGTTTATTTAGTTCTTTATTTGTCACGCAAGATACATTAAAATACACTTGTATTAAAATGAAAAAACATCAGGAGGGGAACTTTAGTCAGCAACCTGTTATACACAGTGGTTTCAGCTGATGTGAGTAGAGTACTTCTTACAAGTGATTAAACTTGGAACCCACGAGAAAAATGACTGATTTTCTGACAGTCATTTTGGCTGACTTTCACAGTATCACAGACACTGTTGTTCAGGACATAAGTTCTCACTAATTTTTTTGTGTTCATGCAGTAATGTGTGAAATAGCAGGATTCTGGTCTTGAGTTCTCCCCCAGGGTAGAGCTCAGGCACCAGCCTCACCTCATGAGTCCCACATGTGGCTGGGAGGCAGGTGAAGGCAACAGTCCTATTACAATTACAAAGCAGAGTGAGCAGCTTGTGAATACCTTGCCAACAGGGAATGATGTTTGGCACTGCTCCTTTGATGAAAAAGATAGTTGTGAAATACAGTGGAGGTAATTACCAAATTGAGAAAAGTGAGTTTTCAAATGAGCAACAGGTATATTCTTGGGGAGATAGAGGAGAGTGTTATTTTTAATTGCAGCTCACTTGACATGGAGAATCAGCTCTCAAATCAATGGGGAGACTGGCATTATTCCAGTAAGAGTTGAATCAGCCACCAAATCACACATAAATCTAAAGTTTCTGTGCTCTGTTTTTAGTGGTTTTCCTCTGCAAATCTGCTTCTCTTGGCTGGACCACTTCATAATGTAAACAAGGTCTAAGTCAAGCCTGTAGAGAAAAACAGCTGGTGATGAGAGGCCAATATCCATACTAGACATTTCCTAATGTTTACCTGCCTGGAGGGTGTAAAAATGATTCTTTCAAACCAGATCGAGTTTGGTCCTGTGCATCAGAGCAGTTTATAGAGCTCCTATATATTTAGAGTTCCTCACTGTAGGAGCATATTTAAAGATGTTTTACCTCAGAGTAATCCAGGTTGCATGCACACACATCACCCTGCAACGTGGACCAGAGCCTGGTAAATGGAGATCACTGGGAGCTGAAGTTCAAAAACATGCTCTTAATCCAAAAGACAATGTTAACATAGGTTTAAATTATGCTAAATATGAATTATCTTCATCAAAAATTGCAGGAGAACTTCTGAAAAACATTCTCTGCAAAGAGAGGTGCAGCAGCTAATTTTTGATGAGGAAACATCCAAGGAAGAACATATAAACCTATGGTTCTAATCTCACTTTCATCTCCAGAAAGATAAATGATGCTTTGTTAAATGATGCAACCATAAAACCACATCTCTGGAATATTCCTCAATGCAATAAAAGCACTTGTAGGTCCAGATCTGATGTTCTTTCATTTGATTTTTGAAATCATTTTTGATGTAAATAAGTGTTTATCATAGGGCAGTAATTATAGAAAATTATTTACCCTTTGTAAAAACCTCAGATTTTACATTTCCTATGCTAGCACTCTTGCATCCCACCTTTCTGCCTTTGTCATTTATTTCTCCTTTTATTTGAACTGTAGAAGTTGATGGATTTCGTATAAAATTTATTTATTTGAGATTCTATTTAGATTTTACTCTATAGTGTGATGAAATGCCTACTAGTCTGGCACTTTAATTAATTAGAAACTTGTTTAGGACATGGAATGGAATGGTATGTCTCAATTTCCAAATTGCCCATCAAGTGTATTGTATGAAATGTTTGCTGATGTTCTCATGAGAAAGCAGTACTGATTACTGTAATAAAACTCTTGTGAATTTCAGTTCAGGAAGTAATACTGAGACTCAAAGGAAATGAACCCCAAGGGATGTGTCATATGTAAAGTCCTAGCATGTACATTAGTTCTGATTGTTGTAGCCTTTGTGCCTCTTCTCCACAGTTTTTCCCAAGTCTCTCTCTTTCCTCACTTTTCTATCTGATTTACATGAAAAATTCTGCTATGTAAGATATAGAGGAAACAAATACTTTCCTTTGAATTATGAGAGAAACAGGCAAAGAACAAATTCAGTTTTTGTGATTTTTCAGAATTCCTTTGCTATTCCATGAAGACCAAGACACACTTCACAACATTTCAGAATGATGAGAAGTACCAGAAAGGCTCAGCTAAGCCTACGTGTCCATATAGAGCACTGGTCCAGTCATTTTTTTTGGTGCTAATTGCCATGATACCGATCCCTAAGAATTTATATCAGAAAAGAATATGTTGTACTGATTCCATTAGTCCTTTTCTACTGCAATATTATTACCACAACCAAAAAGGAATCAATAAACATGTATGTTTTAAATCATAGTCAAAGTTTACTTTTTTTAGATGCAGTTTTTTTTTTTCTCACAAGCCTCTTTAACTGGTATCATTCTCTATGCTATGAAAATATAGCTCAGCTCATATGAGTTAGTTTCACTTTAGCTTCTTGTTTAAAGCATTTGAAAACTGACTATTTTAAGTAATGCTAATGCAGGGAAACATTTTCAATAATCGTGGCTGGTGTTTACTCTGCTTCTCTTGAAATTCTGACAGAAATACGAAGAGTCTAGCACCTGAAGAATATTTGCATGATATAATTATTTTTCCATGTTTCCACATGGAGAAAAAGAAATGCCCTGTAGAACTATTTGTATGAAAGAGCGAACAGACAGAAAGATGAATTTAAGGAGAGCTCATGGGGCAGTGATAGCTGTTGGTATGCATTTCAGGAAGGTGATACAACAGTTAGTTATTCTATTCCTGTCCTTCTCTCAGACAACAAAGTAGTAACATTTTTCTTGTGAAAGAAGAGGCCCTGCAACTAGGATTTTCAGGAAGCTTGGAAAGGAAATGAGCAGAGATTTGTTACACATACTTCTGGCAAGGTAAAAACCTCTTTAAGAGGAAGGTAATTACAGCAAAAATATTCTTTATCCTTGTCAACGGTTTACGGGCTGGTTTGGCCTGCTTCATGACTAATGGGGCAGAGGAACCCACAGACCCACACCCCAGGAAAGGGGGAAGGGGAAAAGGGAAAAGGATAAGGAGATGGACCTAAAAACACAACAGTGGCAACAATCTGAGGAGGAAAGATTGTATACTAAATAAGATAGCGGAATGCAAGATAACACAATATAATACAATATAATTGGAATTAAGGCTAATAAATCAAATAAAATGAGAGAGAGAGTGTTCAAAAACTGAAGGTCTCCCTCTAATGCTGAAGGTTAGACAGCTAAGAAGCTCACAGGTTGCAGAGACGAGTAGAAAGGGGAAAAAAAGTGGATATATCATGATTTGTGAACAGTTTTATCTTTCCCTCTGAATGGGAAGTGGAAACAGAATAGTAAGTCTTCTGGGATATGTAGTTCTTCTCTTCTGAGAACCAGCTACCCAGAAAATCAACAGTCCATGAAACTGGAGCATTAACTCCTTAATTCCCATAACACAATGTTATGACGTGGAATGCCGATAACAAAAATCATAAAATCATGACAACCCTCTACACATAAAGCACTATTTTCATTAAATTTGATATGCTTTTGCTCTAGGAACCAACTTTGATGCAGTAAAATAAGCATGGGAAACTGTTACATATACATGAATAAATACCATTATGTTGGCGTTCAATGCACACATTGCTAGCTGTTCATGTAAGTTTGTAGTTAGTTTGTTACAGTCATACTTTGAGTGTGCATCCCAATGAATACTGAGGTGTAGGAAAGCCAGTGTGCTTTCTATACCTTCAAATCATCCAAAACAAAGACCTAGAAAAAGAAAAAGAAAGCTCTTTCTAGAGCTTTCCCGTTACTACTCGGAGCACAGCAAGAATGTCTCAAGTTGCACTAGGAGAGATTGAAGTCAGACGTTAGGAAAAAATTCTGCTCCAAAAGAGTGGTCAGGCACTGGAATGGACTACCCAGGGAGGTGGTGGAGTCACTGTCCTGGGAGGAGTTCAAGCAACATTTAAATGTTGTAGTAAGGAACATGGTTCAGTGGGGAAATATTGGTGGTAGGTGAACAGCTGGACTGCATGATCTTGGAGGTCTTTTCTAACTTTGGTGATTCTGTGATTCTATTCTATGACTTTTCCATTCTCACACTAAAGTAGTACTTTTGGTGGGTAATTTGGAGGCTGAAATCCTCTCTTGGTCTATGTAACAGAATTAGTAGCAAACGTACAATTTTACATGTCACTAAATGTCTGGTTTACTCTCTAAATTATTTGACTGTTTTCAGAGAAAAACTGGCATTCGCACTGGAGGTTTCTGTAGTGGTCTCTCTCTCCTTTCTAGACTTGAATAAAAGACATGCTATAAACTCAAAATCCCTCACATGTTTGTGAAATAAGTGTTATTGTTGTTGTTCAAAACGGTTCCTTCAGATGGTCTTAGTTCAGTTAGTTGAGTAACCACTCCTATGATACCCTCAAATCCAGTAAGTAGCCAGTGTTATCAGATATTTTCTATCATGGTTTTCATGTCCTCAGTCTAGAAAAGGGTTCTGTTGATTGAAACTGCCAAGGAATATACTATATCTTGACATGTGTCTTGCTGCCTTTTGTAACACATCAGCTAGGAAATGGAAATACACCTACCACTCACAGGCATTTTGTTTCTACAGAATCTGCAATGCTTCCTACTATATACACTCAGATTACTGTCCACATGCAGTTCTGAGAGGCAGCTGTGCTGGAGTTGTTCTGATGTGGGATATTCTCATTAGTGATAATTGCAAAATAAAAAATCTGGGAAATAGTGTCAAGATAGGTCACGATCCAGTGTCTGCTCTTCATGACATGGATTTAAATGCAGGATGAAGTTCCTTAAGTCAGAAGACTTCCAATTTATGTGGTAACACAAATCAAAATTTATAGGGATGCAGAAATACCAAATATGAGAAAGTTACTTTGAGCAAATAATGTCAACTTAGAAGAGATGCATCATGTCTCATTCCACTAATATTTTCTCTGTGAAAATATCTGTGTGAGGGGCTAATCCTGTTCTCTACACAGACAAAACTCCAAGTCAGGGAGAGTTGTGCTGGTGCTAAAATTGCCTGATTCGTGTCCAAATGTATTCAGTTTTACAGTTTGGAGTGTCTTATAACCTTTCCAGCAAAAATACAACACTTAATGGTCCCAATCCAGTGAAGACATCCACACAGACTGATTCTTATTTACAGCCAGAATGATTTACAAGAGAAAAGACTAAATCGGCCATTAAGATTGCTGACAGTCTTGCTCAAAAGCAGGCCTAGAAACATTAACGTAAAACTCTCTTCTTATTATTGAAATTGTTTATAGCTGTAGCTGTTCTGTCAGTGTTCACCTCATATAGATTCAGTGCAACTGCTCATGTTTTCATTCTCCAATGCCAATTTTTGTGCTTTATTTCCCCTTATGTTAAAGAGGCCTAACTGCAGTGAAGTAAATATTATTCTTCTGGTAATAGGGATAAAGAATTTACATACAAATTCTATGAGAAGCTTTTGTATTTAGGCAGGTCACCAACATAATCAGATGATCAACATCTGCTTTTTTCATTAAGCTGCATGATCAGAACATTTGTAGTGGCTTTTTAGGACACTGTGACAGTGTACAATTGTGTATGAACTTGTGCTCTGAAGAGGAATTTCAAAGTAATCTAAAAATATTTTACAAAGTATTTCCTGAATATCCCAGAACGATAGCTTCTGTTCTCTTAGCCTAGTCAAATAAGAAAACAATTAAATAAACAAATAAACAATAAGAAAACAACACAGAAAATACATACACACAAAACCTACTTTACTAGAAGAAAATAAAACAAAACATTTTTCACCAAAGAGTGTTAATCTCATGTGAATAAAATATTTAAGTCCCAATCTTGGTAAAGACACAGTGAAAGAATAATCACAATGACAGTTAATACCTTCACATAGCCTAGCCACACAACCTGAAAAATACTTTTCGAATAAAGTCTCCAAAAGGCACAGGACAGATAATTTTATGTTACACTACTAATTTGAAGATACTTTATGATATGTTGGGAAACCATTTTTTCCTCTGAAAGACTCAGTAGTTCTAGTGATGACAGGTATTCTTTCAAAAGAAAATATCCTATTTACAAGATCTTTGTGATAAGACCACTTCCAAAATATGGAAGACAGTTTAAATTACTCTGCCTGAGGAGACTTCAGCCTTCATTTTTTGCTGTCTGCTAAACAGTAGTTGAACAATACTGAAAGGATTTCGGGAGGGAAATCCGTGTTAGTCCTGGCTTTTGAATTATTAAATATTCACAGGGACAAAGACTGTGAGTATAGCTCTGTACCAGTTAGACACTTACTGAATGGTGTGAAGAGGTACCACTAGAAAACTGTTTAAATCCTCAGCTTTTTGCATTTAGAATGCAATGAAAAAAGACATTTTTTTTTCTTGTATTTTAAAGCTGAACTTTCATTCTCTACTGAATTTAAAACAAAACCACCTTGACCATTTCAGGCAGCTCCAAGCATGCTTTCACTATAGCATCAATGTCACCTGGTATCGAGTGATGCCTTAGAAAGATGAAAGACACCTGGCCTTATAATTTCAATACAATTATTTTTCTTTTTTCATAGACTTTCCTGTAAAAATAGGTGCCACACACACGATTATAATAAATTAGTTTATTAATTTGTGGTCAGAATGTTATATATCATATCAAAGGCATGAACCATTACTGTTTTTTAGAATGAACAGGCCTTTTAAATTCCACATTGTATTACCATAGTATGCTTTTAATTACATAGGTGGGTGTTGTCATAATAGATACTAACCCGATCATTGATTCCTTGCATGAAGTCTCTATTACTTGGGCAACATATTCCAGTCCCAGCCTAATTCATTCCAGCCATTCCAGCAGCAATCCTTCAGGGTGCAGGTTGGCCAGTTATATTGAGCTTTGTTGAATGAATTACTTTCTAGAAAGTAACTGTAATTAAAAGATAATGTAACTTGTAACCTCTGATATTTGAAAAGCTACTCTTGCACTTAAAAAACCCAAACTAAAAAACCTCAAGCCAGTTTGAGTACTACCTCTCTCTGTATAATTAAAAGTTAGATCAGAGAAGTGTGGTAAGTTATACAATTAATTATTGGAAGAGCATCTGGATTTTGAAAGATTTAGCAAGCATAAGGAAAAAATGGCAGTAGGATCTTCATTAGGCTTGATACATTTTGCATAACTTTTTTTCTATTAAATTAATCTTTGCTATTTGTCACTCAACACTTTTTGAAGTAATTAACCTAATTACCTAATCCTGGCTCTGGTCTATAACATGCATCCATAATGCTCAAGTCAATCTCTGTGGTATCCTTGTTTCTGATATGTCAAGGCAGAAGTATGGGTTTTGTACTTGTTCTCCACAGCTCTGCTGAGTTGATAAGAGATGCTGAGCACAATGAGACAGGTCATGCCTGCTTTTTAAAATGTGCTTTGCAGAAGATTTAAGAGAAGAAGAACAAAAAAAAAAGTGCTAAGTACAGTATTTTGTACTTATTGCTGGAAGCATAGTCCATATCACAACAGTCAGTAGTGTCAAGCTACATGTTGAGCTTTGCTTAACACTCCATTGCTAAAATGAAGGATGATCTTGGTGTTAAAAAGAGAGAAAGAGAGAGAGAACAGGAGAGGCAGGGCCACAATTCATTTTTTTTTCTTCTGAAAGCTCTATTTAATATTGTCCTTGATACATAGAAGTTTTGTGTCAGCTCTAAAAGACATTCTGATCATTAGATTTAATGACTTTGAGCACCCAAATTAAGGAATTCAGGGTTGGGAGCCTAAATTCAGTCTAAGTATTCTAATTTGAAAGCTGGCAACTAAATAGGGCTTAATTAGAATTTCTGAAAATCAAATATTTTGTTTTGAGATTCAGAGATGTAGTAAGATCCTCAAATTTTGAGGCCTACATTCAGTTATTTCACACCTCACTGTTCTTTCTCGCTTTTAGGGTTGCAGTAATCTGGGAGGGAACCAGGATTGCCTACAGTGGCATTGCAGCAGTATTTCTCTGCTCACATCTTGCTTTTATAAGAATAGATCCATTGGTGCTATATTTTTCTGTTTGCACTTTGAATGAAATGAGAGAGTATTTAGGGGGGATTGTAAGACACTGGGGGTGTACTGCAAAATCCTAAAACTTCTGAGTAGATAAGGTAAAAGGACTGGGAAGTGTCACCCTTGATACTGAATATCATAACTTAAGAGCTTTTAGCATGAATTGTAAGCACTCAGTGAAATAGTTGTTGTTGACAGGAAGAAGTAGGGCCCAACTGTTAGAGGGCAAGGGTTAATAGAATCAAGCAAAAGTGGCACTTATAAGACTGAAGACATTGAATATCCATTGAATATCCATCCAATATCTTTGATTAAACAAGGCAGAAATGTGCTGTGTCTTAGCCATAAAATATTTTTATATAATAACTGTCATCAGCATCTTGTTGATCACGGTTCATGTCCATGGAAATTAAATAAATTAGAAGAAATTTTCTAGCTCCTAGGAAAGTAGTGTTTTGAAGCAGTCTAGAAACTGGAATAAACTATTGATGTTTTTGTCTCACTGAAGATGGTTTTTGATTCATTACAGAAGAACACGTTCTGATGTAAAGAGAATCAAGCACAAGTTCAAAAATCTGTAATGATCTCCATTCCTAGGTTATCTTTCAACTCAGGGGTTGACCTGCTTTAGTTATTGAAAAGCTGCCTCAGTGGTCTCATGGGAGCTACATCCCTCCCACATTACAGGATTCCTAGCAGCTCCTCCCTAACTGAAAAGGCAACTAGAACCTATTTACTTTATAAGGCAGGCAAAATTTTCCATCATTTAAAGTTTTGGCTTAAAACTCTTATTCCAACTGCAAAATTGTGCATTAGCCATGGGAATAAGCATGAGGCATTAATCTGCTTAGATTTCAATAATTCATCCTCTGAGGCACCCAATGGATAGCAAGTTTAGCCAAGTAGCTTGAAGGAATGTTTAAATAGAACTGTTCCACGTGTTAAACAAACACTGATGACTGACAGTAAAACATAAATTAAAATCATAAGAAAAATAATCACAGAATCCATTGCTATGATAGAGAGCTTTGCAAAGGTACGTGAAATCCCATTTGAAGCTAAACAATGTAGCTCATTACTGTCAGAATTCCTTCTCTTTTCTTAGCCTTACATCCTACTGACTCACTGCATTTGAAAAAAAATCGCGTAGTTTTGAAGCATTTGGCCATAACTTGAGCTTGTCAGTACAGGCATGTTTATCAAATGACATCTGGATTGTTAACTACTCTGTCAAGGAGGCATTATTCAAAAATTTAATCAATATTAACATTTCTTGTGGTAACTGAGGGAGTTTTATTCCATATTCCCAGACAATTGCTATGCACGTATTTCCAAGTTATCTCTATGTAGAATTTTTCTTTTCCTCCTCCTCCTTAATCTTGGCAAATTACAACAACCTTGATTTTTAGGTCATTGTTGAAAAGCAAAACACAAAAACAAAAAAACCACAGTAACTGCTTCACACTTGCCTTATAATAACCCTTTCATTTACCCATGATCCTAATCTTTTACCAGAGTTGAGAGGTGATGTGTTTCATGGTTTATTTAAAAAGATACATAATTTTGAATGGATAATACTACATCTTATCAATTTACAATAACCAGAAGTCTTCACTGATAGCTCAAAAATGTATTTTTTATTTCGTGTTCAGACATTCAACATCTAAAGCCAGAATAGCTTTTGGATGTGTTTTGCTTGCTCCTGTAGCAAGTAATTAAAAATAAACAGAAATACTGCTATAAAGTACTATAGTACCATTGCAGTGACTTCTGAGTTCAGTCTACCTATTGATACAGGTTGGTTTGTTTAGCAGTAGGGATTCTGATAACACTAACAAAAGAATCTGTCATTTTTATTTGTACCATGGTGGGGTGGGGTCTGTCACCAATAGATGAAATAAAGATGGCATTGGGAAGGAAGGAGGGAAGGAGGGAAGGAGGGAAGGAGGGAAGGAGGGAAGGAGGGAAGGAGGGAAGGAGGGAAGGAGGGAAGGAGGGAAGGAGGGAAGGAGGGAAGGAGGGAAGGAGGGAAGGAGGGAAGGAGGGAAGGAGGGAAGGAGGGAAGGAGGGAAGGAGGGAAGGAAGGAAGGAAGGAAGGAAGGAAGGAAGGAAGGAAGGAAGGAAGGAAGGAAGGAAGGAAGGAAGGAAGGAAGGAAGGAAGGAAGGGGAGAAAACAGTAACCGTGTTTAACTGTGGGTGGAAGACTAGCAGAGACAAGATGAGGAAAACACCGTCCCATTTTTCTTTGTAGTGCCTCTTTGCTATAGAAAACTCTTACCACTTCTTTTGCAATCTTGAGAGAGGTCAGAAAAGAAGAACAAATCTGACCCCTAGAAAATAATCTCTTTCATCTCCCTTGCTCTGCTAAGGATAGACTTCTTGTCTTGCAAATGGAGCCGTTTGACAATCATTGCTCTCAGTGTCTGGTTAAGCTTCATCTTTGGTGCTAACAACTAGTGCACTTTTGACCTCCCTCTGCTGCAGTAGACATACAGTGCCAAAAAAGGTCAAGGAACAACTTTTCCACAAAGATTATAGTCTGACAAACCTTATCCTCTGGGCAACCCCAGAACTTGGATATTGGCCTTATTGGACTAGATTTTATGAAAATTTAAGGTTGCTCCTGTGAGAGCAAAGACAGCTATTCTTCTGTTATTGCTAAGGAGTGTCCACAGTGGTTCTTTTTTTGAGACTCACTTTTCTTTACACTTTCTCCAATGTGTTTACTTTCAGCTTTTTGTGTCTTTAAGAGGGAGTGGGTAAGAATTTTCTGGTTATTTATTTATTTATTTTTAATTTTTTGTTTTAAAGTATGGGCTATTCTAGCTGTGGTGAGAGCAAGGGGGCCAGTACTGTTTGAAGAAGGAAAACTAAGTGCACAGTTTTGGAATCACTGAATTATTCAGCTGCCCAGAGCTCATACACAAGCACTAGAAATGCAGAAAAAGTATTAAATATATTACATATGTAAAAATATTAAAGCTTTTGGTTGTACACTAATAAGCTCTTAACACGCTCTTAACTCAGAAATTGCCAAAGAAATTAACAGTGCAATACCTACTCCATTTTCCTGCCTTAAAAAATATTAAAAACTTTGTCTCAAAAAAGTGGCCAAATATTCAAATGTGGGCACCATTCCATCATCTCATCTATGAGATTTATCTGAGTGGTGCATTTAAAGGCCTTTTCTTGTCAGTACTTTCTTTTTTCACGATTCTACTATAGGACACATAGGAGGCGGGGAACATGCTGTGTGTCTGTCATAAATGAGTGCTAAAGGGCAATTTGTCCTGTGACACGGCCCTGCCCACTTAGCAACTGCAATTTGGAAGTTCTGCAAAATCTTGTATTGGCAGCAATATTTGCAAATTGCCATGCAATTAAAAAAAAAAAAAAAAACGTAAAAATTAGCATGTTAACTGAAGTTAATTGATTATTTATCTGTTAGAATTTCTTTTAAATACAAGCATTTGTGTATTCTTTTAAACGTGTATTTTATTATATAACTCAATACTCAGATTGAAAGCAACTAACACCAATGAAAAGTAAAGATCTAGTCATGAAATAAGTTCAAAAACTTCAATTTAGAACTGAACCTTCAAGCAGATTTCTTTATCCAGATTTAGATGATGAAAAAACAGCCTGGTACATACTATGCAGCACCATAGCAAGCTTATCACATTGAAAATGCCATACTGTTATTTATTCAAAAGTACTGATATAAGATGAAGCATAGCCTGGATAAAACTGCTGGAGCACAAAGAAATGGCTATGTATTTTTTAAGCATACAGGATGCAAACTAGCTTAAAAATTTAGGGTAAGGACAGGTGCTGCAAATTTTTTTAAGTTGTTTGTCGCACTTCAGACAGGTGCTGCCATCTGATTCTATAAGCAGATTCATCTACACATTATCAGCATTTTAAGAGTCCAGAGTAGTTGCTTCTGGTTGCCAACTACATCATGGAAAACCATCATGCATGAAGACTGGTTATTTCTGCAGCCACAGTGGCATTTTTTACACTGTCACATCATTGCCTTCGAGGTGACTGTTTCCCAGTTTTATCCAGCTCCCCACATACATATCTTGTATTACCACTTACTTCTTTATTTATGCCCTAGTGAATACAAGGCCTCACTACCCAACTTGCAGTTTCAAACACTGCAAGGGAAGAAATACTCAGGGGTCTTTTCCCCTCTTCCATTCTAATCTCTTATGTGTTGCAAACACAATTCCTTGAGAGGCAAAACAGAAAATTAGAGTCTGTAGCCTGTTTTATGGTGCAGGCATCACTAGTAAATGAAACAGCAAGAGCTCCATTTTCAGAACCAGTAAGTAAGGATCCTTATGCAGTCTGGCCTCCACTTGCTAACATTATCACATCAAAAGGACACTGAAGGAATTTGAACCTGTTTTTAAATGTGGATTGGAATAAATGGAAGAATGGCATAATATGTAATTTTTCTCCTTCTAAATTTAGCTGAAGAGAAGTGTCCTACGGGTCTATATGCAAATAGGAGTATAGAGAGGAAGTGTTGGTGGGCTTCTGCTTACTTTCTTCTTTTCTTAACAAACAGATATTCTTCCAAAATCTAGCCCATTGTTAGATTTTCTGCAAGGCCCAACAATGATACAAACATAACATAAATAAAAAGAATTTTGAAAAAGAAATTTTCAGTGAGATGCTCTTTTGAACATTTTGTCATGAGGTCTGACTGGTAATGACACAGAAGATGAGAACATTTTTTATCAATACTATTACATCAGCAGGTAATATTGTAAAGGTGATACACTTACCAACTCACCAAGTCCTAGTTGCAAGTATACAACCGTAGCATTTACAACAATTTCCTTAGTAGTCCACACCTACCTTCAGAAATGTTTTTCTTCTCTGTGCAGATATCTCACCAAATTATCTCTTCTCTGTGGCTCATGTCCACCACATACCAAATTCTACTTTCCTAGTACCTGATGTGTCATTTCTTTCCTTCCTATTAAGAATTGTCAGCTGCTGTTTGCCAGTGTCTGCACAGTTTATCCCACATTTTTTAGCCCTTTGTTTTCCAGCTCAACACACATATCCAGTGCTGAAAGTCAAGCTTTAAGCTTTTCCCCAGAGGCTCATTTTTCTACTGCACCAGATCTATATTTGTTGTTGATACTAAATAACCGCAACTCTAATACCTCTAAAAATGTCATATCAAACCTTCTTTTTAGAAGGCTGGATGAGATCTCAGCCCCTGCTCACAGAAGCCAAGGTTCAGCTGCAAATCTGTTTTGAAGAAATCTCAGCCCTCTCACCAGTTGTAGTAGGTGAGATGAGGAAAGCCCAGTACATTGCTCTGGTAGTAGCAAGAATGACTGGAAGGATGTTCCTGAAAATGCTTTCTTTCTTAGCCTTCCACAAATCTCATGAGAACATGATAAAATGCCAAGGGTAGATTTCTAAGATTAACAAGGACTTTCTTCACATCACCTTTTCAATTTGACTAAGCCTAAGAAATCTGTGCAGATATTTCATTAGTAAGTTTACCATAGTGATAAGGATCAAGGAAGATAAATAGTATTGATTGCCATTGAAATCTCACAAGAAGAACATTTTAGTGTGTATTTTACTCTAAAAGAACAATCTGAATCTTCAGACGAGGATATATAAGTTTAGCTTGCAATTGACATTACAGTTTTTTCTAAGGAAATGTTATAATTAAGAGTTCCAGTTGTATACAAAATGCAATTCCCTGCTTGCTTGTCTTAAAGATTCATAAAGTAAAAGTCCTCATATAAAATTTTCTTGAATTAAAAAAAAAAAAAAAAAAGGTATATGATTGCATAAAACTTTCAAAGTACAATAGAAGTCTAGGAGAAATATAACTATTATTGTCGGTTTATCACCTCAAACACGTTGTTGTAACTGTCATTATATCAGATGAGTTTGAAAACAGATTTTGCATTGCACACTTTATTTGACAAGGTGATTCATTGTTTAGAGCAGTTTAAGATGTCAGTCCTCATAGAGAGAATTGAGCTGCACTGTTGTGCTTATGAGCATTCCTCCATCAAAGTGTATGATTAAAGAAGGGTTATTCTTCTGAAATACTGTCATACAAGTGGCCTGAATTATGAGCATTTTCATGATTGAAATATAATTTATCACAGTTAACTCCTAGGTAGCCATGTATATGTTACATATGGCATATAGAAAGCTGGTTACAGTTACTCAAACAAACATATTTAATTACTTACGCCCCAGCACAGTAGATTGTCAAGTAATTGAAATATCTTTTTTTCCTGATAGATCACATCTTCATTCTCAAAGAAAGAATGATGAGGAAGGAAAAAAAAATGCAAGCATTTTCTATGCTTTCTTATGTACTTTGTGTCTGTCAGTGGTCCATTTCTAAATGCCTGGGAGAAAATGAGAAATCTTCTATGTTGTTGCTTTGGTCATTATTGTGTAGGTTTTGCAAAAATTTGCCTGTTCTTTCAGCGGACAACAGCTTTCATCATGGAGAATGAAATTTGCTTTCCACTGTCATTAGTTTGAACTAACCTGCTATCTTAGCACAGCTGCCTATTCTATATTTAGGCTCCTCTACAATCTCACTAAGCTGTTTGACTCATTAATTTCCTGTAGAAATGAAATTTCACAGATAATTATATATCATGTAAAGGAGTACAGTATCATCTTCCATTATGTCTAAATTCACTACCAATCCATTACTGTGAGTGACTTGGTATTATGTGGCTGGGTGAAGAAGATAGATAGATTTGTCTTAACCAAACCATTCATTATTTCGAATACTATCATGTCTGTCGTGATACAAAATGCTACCAAATAGTCATAGATACATAGTGTAGGCACAACTCAATTTTCTGTTTCACTCTTCCTCTACCCCTCCCTCTCTCTCCCCTCTTCCTTTTCCTCCTTCTCCTCCTTCTCTCTCCTCTCCTCTCCTCCTTCTCTCTCCTCTCCTCTCCTCTCCTCTCCTCTCCTCTCCTCTCCTCTCCTCTCCTCTCCTCTCCTCTCCTCTCCTCTCCTCTCCTCTCCTCTCCTCTCCTCTCCTCTCCTCTCCTCTCCTCTCCTCTCCTCTCCTCTCCTCTCCTCTCCTCCCTTCTCCCTTCCCTTCCCTTCCCTTCCCTTCCCTTCCCTTCCCTTCCCTTCCCTTCCCTTCCCTTCCCTTCCCTTCCCTTCCCTTCCCTTCCCTTCCCTTCCCTTCCCTTCCCTTCCCTTCCCTTCCCTTCCCTTCCCTTCCCTTCCCTTCCCTTCCCTTCCCTTCCCTTCCCTTCCCTTCCCTTCCCTTCCCTTCCCTCCCCTCCCCTCCCCTCCCCTTCCCCTCTCTTGTTCATTTTCTCTCATACCTTACTTCTCACTTGTCTAGTACAGTGACTTTTCCATTTCTGGATGTTGCTTTACATATGAGAAGCTGATATGCAGGATGGCTAAGGACTAAAGTGGTGAAATACCTGCTCCATTTGTCTACCCCTCTTACTGTGGGTGTAAGATTGACAAGTGGAATAGAGACATGTACACACAGATTGCAGTTTGACTTTACTTCCAATTCAGGATAATCATTAACATGTCCCTCCCCTCCAAAGGACTCAAACATTGATACCCCACCCCCTCAACGAGAAACCTCCTCTTCAACACCCTATGTTTAACGCAATCAAATGTTAATTAACTGACAATGGTGCATCTGATTGATATGCTTAGCATACTGAACAGCAGATTTAGAAAAAATGTGTATTCATGAATAGCATCACTTTGCAGTTTGCAATGACAAGTCTAGCAATAGAGATAAATTGGTTTCAATACAGTATATGCTCCTATCATTCTATAAATATTTTAAACAGAGCTTAGTTTCCTAGTTTCTAGTTTATAATAGAGTTCTAGTTCCCATCAACCTTCTTTGGAGCTCTGCATCCCCTTCTGTCTGTCTCTTCTTTTCCAGCCACCAGCCAGCATATTTGCAGACTCAAATCCTCCCTCCAGCCTTGCTGGCAGCTGCAGCCATTACATATCTGCCAGCCACCTTCTCTTCACTCCAACCCTCTATTTTATTGCCACCTACTTGCCTGCCTTTGAAAATGGTGCCTGTAAATTGTCTGTAACTTTCTGAATCCCTCTGCTATAAGTGTAAGTTGCAAATGCTTTCCTTAGTGCTGAACTGTGTGGGAAGAAAAGATACAACTAGAACTGTTTGGCTCAGTGGACCAGTTCCAGACTCAGTGGTTCCAAAGACTATTTGTCAATATGGTGATAGCTGCTTTATATGTATATAATATGGTTAGAGATACATGAACATGTAAAATAAACAGTAACAGGCCTGAGAAACATTTATGATCTCATTTATGGCAAAATGCCTTTACAGAGGTCAGTTTTTTAGTAGTCTTAATAATAGTAGAATATAGAGTATGAGAAAATGAGAAATAGTGTAGAAAATGTGTATGAGAAGCTCCTTTAAAGTCTTTCCTTACATAAAGCATGGCCAGAAGCATCACTGTTCATCTGGGCTGGCACACATGCTCAGCATCCTAATCGAGCCGTGGAATTTCCTTTGATTCTTGCCAGTTTTAACCACTGAAAAGGCATTTCCATGACCTTTTTGCACTATGAAAATCCTTATTTTGAGTTATGCAAACCAAACACTGTAGAAAGATATAGCTCTGGTCAGGATAAATAATGATCAGCTAATAGAAAAGCTGTAATATCACAAAGTTTAGAGTATTCTGGATTAAACTACTAGCTGGGTCCACTAGATTTAGAGAAATATTCAGAAATATTGCCTTTTTTTTTTTTTTTTTGTCTGCCTATGTATATTACTTTAAATCCACTTGTTAAAACTTAATTTTCCAGCTTGTCAGAGAAATATGCTTCTCAGACCAAATTTGGTCCTGTTCTATAAAGATGTAAGAAAACACACACCCTCTAAAGATAATTCTGTGACTAGACTTCTAGTCCGGAGCTACAGAGCAGAAGATCCGGTAAGTATCCTCTATGAAAAACAACCAAACCACCTCACCTGAGGGCATGTTTTCTCTAGTAGCATATATCTTTCCCTGAAGTAATGAATAGATGTGGGATAGATGGTTGATGCTCGGTATCAGTACTTCCAGAGTCTGATTTTTATCATGCTGTAAATGAAGTGTATCAAGAACAGCTTTTGTTTTTCCACTATTGCTTGAAACCTTGTCAAATATATTTCTCTTTCCCTGTCACTCTCATGATATTTCTTTGGCAAATGCTACAACTGAATCCTTGCTGCATTTAAAACATCCTCAAAGTAATTACAAGGAAGAGAAAAATCTTTTCAAAATATTGTTTTAATTTCCATTCACAATCCTAGAATGTCACAGAGACATGAGATCAATACAAGACAAAGTCACTTCCTTCTCTGTTCTTTTCAGTGCCGTAACATCTCATTATAAGTATGATGAAGTTCTGTACTTCTTGTATTTTTAATTAGTTTATCAATAGCTACATAATCACAGTAATATTTATACATTGAAATTACTGACCTACAAAATTCTAACTTCACTATTAGCTTACTTCTCCACACCCCAAAAATAAAGCAATATTACTTGCTGTTGATTGGAAATTACATTTTTAAAGCACTGAAGCACTTAATCTAGAGCTCTGTCCTAAATTATGTGAAGTTCATTTATGATCTAGTATTTAAAAACCTTTCTAAAATCAGGGGTGAGAATGCATTTACTGAGCAAACAGTAGTCACATGACAAAATGTAAGCAACTTGGGTTGATAAAATAGGTATAAAAGTCTGTGAGTCTAAAAAGTTAGAAGCACAGAACTGAAAGCAATAGATCAGATGTCATTTGCTGGCCAAAATCCCTCTCCAAGTGATGCTATTATTAGGAATACCTTTGTAGAAACTTGCCAGTGAAGGGGATTGATTTGGGTAAGAACTTGACATCCCTGTTAATCTTCTTGAGCCAAGCTTGAGTATGGTCTGTCCTAAACATTAATAAACCATTTATTGTGCTTTGCAGCACAGAAACCTTTACAAAGCTGTTCTTGATGTCTTCAGTAAAATAAAATGATAATAATAAAAAACCCACTTATATTGGGTACATTTTTGTCAAAAGATGTTTTTCTGCTCAACACAGGGGAATTATAATGAAATTCTAAAATACAAGGCACGGGAACTGGAATTACAGCATCCCTTCACCATTCTGAAGGAGGACAGATGAGAGCTAACATGCCATCTAACTGACACGGACTGATCATCTGAGCTTATTGTGAAACAAACTTACATTTTTGGTACCTTTACTGGTGTGCATGTGCTTGTATGCTTATGTGTACACAAGTACACAATGAAAAACACGAACAACCCTAAAGCTGTAGAGATGCCACCTCTAGAAGATAGAGAGGCACTGTTCCATAAAAGGCTATTACTTACCTTTCGAAAAAGGCAAAGTATTAAGTGGAAAAGAGATTGGGTATGTGGTTCACAAGGTTATCCAAACATAAAACTACTGTGACTACAAAACACCTTCTAAATCATAGTCTCAGGTACAGGTTTTACCACTAGTATTAGTGTGAGTTCCCTTTGTTTGGAGCTGCAGATCTCTGGCTCTCCGTGGAAGGAATGTGAAGCAAACTGGAAAGGGAGATCCATGTGTCAGGGCTGTTTCTGTCAAATGGTCTCCTCACACATTGCAGATGTTGTTGAAGCATAAGCCAAGGAGTGTGTGGAATAAAAAGCAGCCTGTGGAGATCTGGATGGGGATAAATGCTGCAGAAAGCTTGTAGCATGCTTCTACAGCACAAGAGAATTTCACCAGAAGGTAACAGGATCTATACAAGAATCCATTTATAGGCTGATCTTAGAGGTTATATTGGTACACTTACATTAATCTTACACTATACCAGTAGTTTTCTTAAGGCCATTAGCACCAGAACTTCTTGAAAGTTCGATGCACAATTTGGTTATAAGCATATGACTTATGCTAAGATAAGAACAAATCCTGTAGAGCATATGTCAGAGATTTCTTTTCATTTAGAAATCAATTTTTATTAACATCAGAACCCGATATATCCTGAGAAGAAGAGTAAGATTAAGAAAAAAAGAAAAAAAGTAAAACTTATAATCATGCCAGAAAAAGAACAGTTAATGATGATGGCTCAAAAAAATGAAGACTTCACCTAATGAGATCAAATAATTTAGACCTGGGAATACTAGTTAAATTTAAATGTTCAGAAGCTCTCAGCAAGGAATCACAGAAATTTGAGTTGTAGTCACAAAATTCCAGGTATTGTACGATGAACACATGGCTTATTGATATGACAAGTAGTACTATTTTTCCCCGGGAAAAGAAAGGGTATTTGTGGCAAATGGTCTAATAGAAAGATACAAGTAATTCATGGATTTCTACATTGTCCGTTGGGTGAGGTGACAGATCTGAAAAGCCTCAGATATATTAGTTCTTCTGTCATCATAGTGGAAGGTCTCACTATAGACAAATAAAGTTTAAAAAACATACAACACTAACCAGAAAATGATGACAGGGAGAAAAATGAATGATTTCAAACTTAATTCCCACATCAAGACTGTCTCACAGATGATTTTTGAAATAACTCATAGATAAATATAATTGACACAATAAATAATTTACTAAATTTAGGTGTTATATTCTAAATTACTTTCTATATACTTTAAGAAATAGTTAAAATATATTACTGTGGTCTTTTGCTATACAGCTATGTACTTTAGGTAATCATAAGTCTAACCTAACAGATTTAAACACGTTACAAGACATGTTAGAGCAGAAAACTTTACAAGAGTTCTGTTAAAAAGCACTTCTTATTATTAACGTTCTTTTGTAAGCTGGGAGTTGTTTCTGCTGCCCTACGAACATCAAGGCTATATAGTAGAAATCTAAACTGAGAAATAAATGACTTGTCTCCTGCAGTAATAGATAGCTATTAATAATTTGAAAAATATAAGATTTTCTTTACACACCTGTTACTTTAGTGTTATATGAACATATCAGCTGGTTGGTACAGTCCCTTTAAGCTACTAGCTCAGTTTGTCAAACATTTTCTTAAAGAAGAAGAGTGCTGAAGCTTTTTGTTAAAAAACAAAAAATGAAAACAAAACAAAAACAAACAAACAAACAAAAATTTATATAAATGGAAAAAATGGCTAAAGATGTTATGGGAGAATATTACTTGCCTTTTAACATTCCTGACATCCCATCACAACAGATTTTAGGAGACGAATGCAATGTTTGCAGAGGTAGATCTGGCTTGATTTAGTCAGCCAGCACAAGATAAAAACCTTTAAAATGTATGGAGTAAGTAATTGAAACAGCAAAGTGTAAAAGTGTCCATATGAATATATATAAAGCTTATGCAATATAATTACACAAATGACAGAAATTTTAAGAGTGAGAAAACATTCTATAACCCAATATTCCAGTTGTTAATGATAAAAAAAATGAAAAAAGAAAATGCCTGATATCAAAGTGTGCTTGACCACTTTTAAATGCTGTTGGCAGTACGTTAGCTTAATGTATTGATTGTTTATCTCTCCTTGTTTGACGTGGGAGGCCTGCCAAATCTTTAAGAAAAGTATCTTTTCCTCTGAGCCAGGTAACACAAATCTTCACCAGCTATGGAACTGCTTCTCCCTATGAAGTATTTGCAAACAAAAAGGTATTCCTCTGTACTTTGATGCAGCATTCTTTTCTTGGAACACAGGTAAAACAGATCACCAGTTCTGCTTTTTTATTTCCCCAATAAACTATGTTTATTATGCCAATTCTAATTACCATGCAATCTAATGGTTTTAAGGCTTATATTTTCCACATCACTGGACATCACAAACACAAAAGCATTTTATACTGTCATTATACATCAATGTTTGCACTTGGTTATACATATATACAGAAATTATTCACACAACTTAACCTTGCTATTTCCTCCTTCCAAATCAACATAATTTTACTGTGAAAGCAGCTTTTTAATAAATGGTATAAGAAATACAGCAAGGCACACATTTTTTAAAAACTTTTTTTACTCATTACCACCTCAAGAAGCATAAAAAACCAAAATGTTGTACTTAATTCAGTAGAATGTCAACAGTTCCTAATATACAACACCATGTAGTTGTTTCTTGAAGTGTTGCATAGATTAAATTTTAAAATTAAATAAATAAAATGGCATTTATTTATCTTAATTGTTTATTTTTTAGGAGTATTGAATCAGGAGGAGAAATTATTTCTTTTTGCTGCAATCCAACAAAATTGTCAAGTTAAATGTAAAATAGCTTCAATAAGTCTATGCATTATACACATAAATATTAAATTTGATACACAAAATAGAGGAGTACTGGCAGGTACGGTACTGAAGAGATGAACCAGATTGATCATAAATCCTGTGGAACTTCAAAACTTTAAAGAACAGAAACAGTGGTAAGTAGTACAGGAGCATTCAATTTAGGAAGGGCAGGTCATTAGAGGTAGCTTGGGAGAGGAATCCATATGAAAGCAAATGGCTTTGCTACCACACGAAATGATCACTGAAATAGGACTAGCATATGCAACCTGATCACAAAGCCAACATGGACAAATCACATTTGGAAGGAAAATTTATCTTGGGAGTCAGTGTAATGAAAGGCAGTGATACAATGGAATTGGAGGTCATCCCAGGGTTTACAGGATGAACCTGCACCTGAATTGCAGCCAAGTTTCTAAAAGGAAACAAAAAAGTAATAGTAGGTTACAGAAAATGCAATTTTATTTGCAAAACATAGCTCTTCCAGAACAACCATAGAGAATCATTAAACAACCACATGCCAGAGCCTTTAATGCAGAAGCACACAGTTGGCAAACAATGACTTTTAACAGCCTGAGGTACAAGGTAGTGTAAAAATTGTTTTGATGTAGAAAACGCATTGATTTCTGTAAAGACTAAAGAAACGAGGAAAGTCGTGAAATCTGACCTTTCCCTGGATCCTGTCTTCATCCTTACCTGCAAACTTACCTTCAGCGCACTCATAGGTGCACCAATCAATGAAAACATAGGAATTTTTTAAAGCCAAACACCAAAAAGATGCACCTGTCACTTACTTTAATACTTGTGTAATCATACACTATGAGAATTAAATGGAGAACAGGAAAAGACTGTCACAAAAGGGGTCCATGAATAGAACTGTCAGTGTCGTCACTGAATTTTTGAATTGTAAATAGCTACTTAGACACTTCTAGTACCAGCAATGAGTTAAATTTTCATATTATAGAATTATCCAGATTAGACTTTAGGGTTAAACTATTCATCAAACAGAACAGGCTTATGATGAGGATTATGAAAAAATAACTGTCAGAATACAGCTCAAAGATTAGTGCAAAGTACATCTTGTAGGCATTTCCTAGGAGGCACGCTAGACACGCATACGTGCCTTCCTAACTAAGCAGAAGTATCTGGATCTATCCAGTTACCTTCTCCTTTGATCTCATTTGCTGTAACTGAGCCCCCCTCTATTTGTAGAAGAAATATACTTACATGAAAGAGTGAAAAGCTCAATAGTTTGTTTAGAAATTAGGGAAGAACTGATGTGAGTAAAGGGGAAGATTTTATCAAAATGTTTCTACAACTTTGGCAGGAGTTTCATGTATCTATAGTAAGAAAAGTCTCACTGATGGATTATGTCAGGTTTTTCAAAAAATATGTAACACACAAATAGTATAAGATTATGTGTTTATTCCACTTAATTTTCTTTAAAGAAATCAGCTATTGTGAGGAGATAAAAAGTCAGACCATTTTAAATTCTGTAAAGAAACATTCTTCTATCCACTTCCCTACAAAAATTAAATAAAGATAAATTTAGATTACTTTCATAGTTCCATTTTCAAAAAGTAAACTCTTGCATACTGGCTATTGTGTAAATTTCTATATTATTTATCTCCTGCAATGACTAATTCACTAACAATACTTTGTGTTTCTCTATCATATTTTATCTGTGGATCTCAAAACACTTTTCAGCGAATGAACTGTGTTTCACAGGTCCCACAAATTATTATTCTCATTATTTTGTTGCTAAAGAAACTGAGGCAGGGAAGGAACAGTCATACAAAACAGATATTGCTGAGCAGGAAATAACAGTCAGGCCTTCTGGGACCAGTTCTGGGCATCAGCCATAGAGCCTGCCTTCTGTCCTGGGTTTCTTTCTAGGTACAGCAAGCAGCAGGATATGCTGGCTAACTTTCTAACACTGTCAGATAAAGCCAATTCATTTTTTCTTAAGCCCAGATAAAACATTTTTTTCTAAATTAAGCTAAAACTTCTGTTTAAATTATGGATTCTGTACAAAAGGAAAGAAATAGCTTTTCTGACTTACTTGTAAGCACTAACAGATAACACACAGAAGTATACCGTATTTTCTAGAAAAGATGTCAGGCACATCACATAAATCTCCTCAATGTAATGATTTTTATGCATATTGAATATATGACTAAGAATTCCCAGTCCTTTGGTGAGTCATGGGTCACACTAACAGCAGAACACTGTAGGATATCTCATGTACAGAAGGACAGCTCTTACAAGCCGTCCTCTATGCACAGTTTTATGTGTACCTCTGTTACAGAATTGTAATGTTGGTTCATATGGAAGATAAGTTGGTGCTGACAGACATTTCTGAGTCTGCTTTCAGAATTGCTACTATTTTAACATGATGGGCATTTTTTTGTAGTATGCTGATAAACAGTAGGATTGTTAAATACATTTGGCAGAAAGTGTATGTAACTCTTCACTATTTTATTCTCCTGTACATCCAGTGCAAATACTGAAGCAGTATAAAATCAAACTACTTGAAACTAGGCCTCTTTCAGCTTTGAATTCTTAGTATGCTTTAAAGGTACACATATACTATAGATTATTTTTCTCTAAGTATTGCAGCTACACATGGAATTACACATTTAAATGAGCTTACAGCACAGGTGCTACAGGAAAAATAATGGTGTTTGCCATTTATCTTTCAAATTAAATAATGTGTTTTTAAATAGTAACTTTTTTCTTAATACACTTATGGGAACAACATTTATCTGTCACATTTTAAAAGATGTATTAGTAATAAATGTAAATTACCTTTGGAAAATCAGTAATTAGCCTCATCAAAAAATAAACAATCTGCCACCAAAAAGATAATCTTTAGCATAGTTAAGTATAATAACTGTTATTTGAATAAGTTAACAAATTAGGATAGATTGCTTCTGTAATTCATTCCCCATAGCATGAGAGATGAAGTTAAAGTACCAAGCTCATGAAGGGGGGAAGGGAGCTCAGACTTCAGTGAAACCAAATCTAGCAGCTAATATTTTCCTTTTTTGATGTGCCTGAGACATGCTACATGTATCCTACAGCTTTATTGCTGGGAATAATACAGTACATAATTTCCATGGAAGCAAGGTTATAGATATCTGCTATGAAAAAAATGTATCTTAAATTCAAAAAGTGGGATGTCACGTGAAAAGCTTTGGTACCTTAAAATTATTTTTCAACGCCCAGGCAAAAATTAAATGTATGTTAAGTTAAATGCTATAGTTTTAACATAACTCTAGGAAAATTTTGTATACAGTCTCTGCATTCTATTGCACTGCAGGTCATGTATTAAAATGTCCATCCTCTATGCCCATTCTTAGTCCTGATGTCTTGTTAACTGCATGCTATCATACCCCAGTCTCATGTGAAACACAGCTGGCTACCATATAAGTAACTATGAAGCTCTTAACAGTGAGGGGAAGTTTATGCAGTATTTTGAGATCCTCAGAGGAAAAGTACTAATGAAGTGAAAAGTTACATTATTGGCTTTGTCGGTGAAAGAATGAGAAGAAGAAAATCACACTCACTCTACTAAGTATTCTTCCTCAGTGTTATAAAATGAATGGAAAAAAAAGAAACTTTATGAAGTAGTAATTTAGGAAAAGTTTATGTTTACATAATCATCACTTATCAACCTCATGATTTTGTCTTCATCTCAGTTTACAGATAGTGGCCTCTGTAGACACATAATCTTTTGAATGTAACCCTAAAATATATAATATCATCTATCAGATTTGTAAATCCCAGTTGATACCTGTTGCTTCTCCAGTTGTTTGGATGTGACCAGGTATTAACCTATTGGCAATCAACAGGTCAGGAAAACTCATTTCAAAGCCTTTCAAGAAATATCCTCTTTGCTATGACAGTTCCAAGATAATGCATTATTAAAATAGATTTGTGTTTGAAAGAGATAGTGGCAAGGTGTACACTTTTACTGCCTTAACGTAAAAATTTTACTAGATGTCTTTATACATATGTGAATATGTGAATGGTGCATAAAAAGTTAAGATGTGCAAAAGAAAACTTCAGAGAACAGTAATACAATATAGCAAAATCAGGAAATTCTGAAGTTAAATACCCAACAGTAGTAAAGCAATCTATTTTATATAAATAGGCTCTGAACCTCTGCCATAGCTATGCAGGTTGCACTTGATGTGTACTGGTGGAATTCACAAACACTGATGAATAACAACCTTCTCTCCTAAGGGAAAGAATAACGGACTCTTAGAATAACCTAGGTAGGAAGGTTGTCTAGTCTAATCTGAATGTCATCTAGTCTAATCTCCTTCTCAAAGTGAGCGTATTTCCAAAAGTAGATCATTCAAGGACATGTCTGTATGAATTTTGAAAATCTCCAAGGATGGAGATTTTAGCACTAGCCTGGGCAACATAGTGTTTAACTTGGTGCCTTACCAGAAATTCCCTTGCTAGTATCTCATAAGCAGCAGCATTTGGAATTGGAGTGGCATTTGGAGTTGCCATGCTGGTTCTGGTCAACTGGATTGGTGTTTCCAAAAACTACTGGCATCACTGTAAAGCTATGTTGGCTTTTGGCTCACCAAACTACTAGTGAGACTCAAAGAAACAGTTCTACATGCTAGGATCTGTTCCAGAAATTGCTTTGTAGATCTTCTACTAAATGTGCAGCTAATTGTAAGACATTCACGTGAGGTCAGAACTCCAGATAGGAACTACATATGGTTCAAAATGCTTACCACAAAATAGAACTGAAGCTTTCAGCACTGCTTTGTGGCTATCACATTTCATCTGCTTTGGTGTTTGAACCTTTATTCTACATCACCTTCACATTACACTTTTCACTGATGTTGCAAAGATTTCTTACTTTTGTAACCTCAAGTTTAGTCTAATCTATAATGGCTAAACATGGCTTAATGAATGTAAGTCATGGTAAGGTGACACCAAGAGATGACATTATCTCTCTATTTAATTTCTAGTCTGTTAAGACATACCTCATGGACTGCCTGTAAATATTACAGAGCTCCAGTTCACTAGTCACTCAAAATCCTTGTAAAGCCAGCTCAGATTCATTAAGCACAAGAACCTCACCAAACTCATGAGGTCAGCTGTCTGTGGAGAAAGGGATCAATGAGTAGAGCTGGTATCTGTTTTCACGGCTCCACTGATAAGGGAGGAGTAGGCTGATAAAGTGATTTTAATTTTGAAGGATTCCCAAGTTCTGCAAGACAGCAGATTTGAAGTATTCCAGAAGAGAGCAGCTCCAGTCAGTGCAAAGCCAAAGGCCAAGAAGCAGCTACTATTCACTGCATTTGTTGACCAGTGGCATGTAAATCAGAATTACAGTGTAATCAATTATAGTGTAAAAACAAATGAAATAATACTACCATAAAACAGAAGCCCTGGATGGTGATCTACCTCCTTTCATAGTACAAAAATTTAAAAATAAAATAATATAATAATAAAAAAGAAAAAATAAAGAAAAAAAGAGTAAATTAAAAGAAAATGTATTTCATAGAGTACATACCTGTTTTTAGGATAATGTATATGCCTGGAGAGAGTTACATTCTATCTGTGCATATTAAAATGTCTTTCTTTATGAAGATTCAAGAGATTTTCTTCACAAGTAAGAGTTTTAGGGTTCTGGTGTAAAACGTCCTCATTCTGTGAATAGTCACGCTTTAAATGAAACTCTATAGCTGAAGCCTCTTCAGAAGCAGCAACACATCCATTGGGCTCTTCAGTTCCAGGTGATTTTCCTATACTACTCTTCTTACTGCTGAGCTCTGGAAAATTCTTTTCCAAACCTTCAGTTTGCCAGTCTGAAATCAACAAATCATCCACAGCATTTTTCAAATTGTTTGATGCATTTTCTTTGTTAGGATTGGAGACATTTATATTGTCATCATCACATAGAAAAGATAAATTACTATCTTCTAATGAAGTTTTAACTTTTCCTAATGATGCCAGAGTCAATTCATCTGTTGACTCTGGAGATGTTTCAGAAATAACATCGGAAATAGGCTGCTGCTGCTGCTCAGCTTTTGCTTCAGGAGTACCATTACAAATGGACTGCTGCTGCTCAACACGTTCATCTTCAGGGCATGCTTCAAAAAAGCATTCAATATTCTCTCTCTCATCTGTAAAGTCCAGTGGCACAGGAGTACTGCTCTTTTCCTCTACGTATTTGATTACCTCTCCACAGTCACTATCATGAGAAGAAAGTGAAAGATAAGAATAGAAGTCCCCTTTTCTTAGCTGAATGGGTCTGTGAGAGTGTTCTAACACTTTTTCCTTGATCTGTGTTAATGAAGCTGGAGCAGATGACTCACATTCAGGTTGTGATTTACTTTTCAAAGCTGTTGATGCCATGTCTATTATCTCCTTCACAAAGTTGTGTACTGAGCCATCTTCCATATTTCTTTTATCAGAAGCAGCAGAGTCACAGTTACAGCATGAATCAGGTCCACTGGCTGAGGAGTCACATTCTGCCTTACTAGATTTCAAGGCTGCACAGCAATTAGAAGATTTTTCAGTAATGCTTATTTTGTGTTGTTGATCATCAAGTAAGGATGTTTGAAAAGAAGCAGCCTGTGTGTCTACAGAGCTTGTTTCTGAGGAAGATTCAAGACAAGGCTTTTTAGCAGGAGAGAAAGCAATGCAATGATGACCAGACTGAAGATGACTTTGACATTCTTTTGGAGGGTTTCTGGATCCATCTGACAACAGAACAGTCTCCTTTCCATCCATATGTGAATCATCTGAACTGTCTGTAAATGCTTCACAGACAGAAAATTCATTTTCAGATTCTTTTACATCAAGTGATGCATGAGTTTTGGAAGTTGCTGATGTTACAAGCTCTGATACAAGCTCTCCCTCATGACTGCCAAGAGTATTTTCAACATTGCCATTCTCCATATCATCCACAAGTTGATCCTTCGCAACCTGAGAGATATCTTTCATCAGATGACCCTTTGTCACTTTTTCATGATTACGTGATACATTCTTACTATTACCATTATTTTCTGTTATTTTCTGCACTGAACCATTCAAAAGTGCTTCAATGTTCAGTGTATCTGTGGCTTTTGATATCTCATTACTAACTTTACCGTGCTGAATTTCATCACTGAGGTTACTTCTTCTCTTCTCTCTTGTCAAAGAAAATTTTGGTCTAATCCAAGTTTGGAGTTCATTTTTTATATAATCAAGTCCTGAAATTAAATTGCATTCTTCATAAATATCCTCATCAGTTGCTATACTGGAGTCATCATCTTCATCTTTGATACCTAGCTCTTCCTCAGTTAAGGTAAGGGTGGAACTTGAAAGCAAATCACTGTCATCTTCATCATCAGTGCAAGCAGAAGTGCAGGAGACATTAACAATCATGCTAACATTGACATCGCTCTCATCAGCTACAGATCTATTAAGATGTTTTCTAAATGATGCATTTGAATCTGGTATTTTATTTCTGTGCAGTACAATGTCTTCAGAACAGAGAGAAAGATCCTCACTGCTGCTGAGCTCTGTGAGAGAAGCCGCTGAGTCTTCATTAACTGAGGATGCAATATCTACAGACAGCTGTCCAGTAAAAGACATTTTTTGAGAGCTACTTTGGAGTGTTATGTCAGAAATGCTGCGCTTTATCTTTTGTTCTAATGGACTCTGGATGTTCTCCAAACGATTCAAAAGATCTAATGTCCTTTTGCTGAGCTCTCCAACAGAATCACTGCTTGCACTAATGTCTCCTGAGCCATGATGACTAAAAAGATCTTCATTGCTTTTGTAGGAAGTCAGCCAGCTCTCCAAAGAGGTGCTCCGTTGAAGACCATCTCCACTTTTAAAAATACCTGAGCTGAACAAATCACCTACTACAGACAGAGATTCTAATGAAGAACTATGAGATAAAGTTGAAACCTGTCTTGTATTTTCTGCAGCAATTAGTTTTCTTAGTGTTTCCACAGACTTAGAGGAATTGGGATCTGATCCTCCAGGGATATTTGCCAGATTACGGTCATGAATAAACTCATCTGGTTGTGACTCTCCAGGCTTATGTTCAGATTTACCAGGTATTTTATCGAAACAAAAACCATGAAACAAAGCACCCTCTGTTTGTGTCTTTTCAGTTTGTGATTGTTTCATTATCACTGGCAATTTGAATTTGGAGCCTTGAAGATATGAGTAATCATAAAACGTAAACACATCACATTTTCCTTGCAGTTCTTCTAAACAAACATTTTTACACATGGTAATGTTGTCCAAGTCCCCATCAATTTCACTTCCACAACCTCCAGATGGTGCCAACTGGAAATCATCTGAGAGACTAACATGGTCTTCTTCATCTTGTTTTATTTTTTGTTTTATTACATCAATTATGTCATCCATTTGAGTTCCTGCATGCCCAATTTCAGGATTGCTCTGAGTGCTTTCAATATCATTTAGTAAAAAAATTTCTGAATTATTTGTAGTTTCTGTATCACATTCACTCACTATTCCACTTTCACTCTCAGAATGCCTGCTTATGTTTCCACTCTGGTACATACAGTTATATGGCTTTGCTAATGTTGTTCCCCCTATTAGATCTGGCAAGGATTTGGTAGATGAAAATGAAGAGTCTTTACTGAGACTTTTGTTTAAAATGTTAGACTGTGTTACGCTGGAGAGTTTTGATGTTTTTTTCAAGAAAGGCATGTGTTTTTTTTCTGATAATTCAATATTATGAAGACTATAGACCTGATAGATGTGAGGATTTGGAGGGGAAGTAATGCTGGAACAATAAAGAGGACTTCCACAACCACTGATACTTTCATCTTCATTCACATCATTGATGCCACATTCTCCTGAAGTAGATTTCTGGCTGAGATCATCTTTTTTGAGCTCCTGATCAGGATCACTTAAATCTTCATTAACACTGATCAGCTTGTTACTAATATCAGTTTCATCCCATTCTAGTGCGTCTTCACTTGGACCATTTAGATCCATCAAACTTGGATCAATAAAGTTCAGAGACTCCTGTAGGAAAAAAAAAAAAAAATGGAGATGAAAAATATGTACATCTCTACTTTAAAAGTTCTTCCACTGAAATCATGTAAGTAAATTAATGGGAGTAAGGACCATTTTTGAAACAATGATAACTAACAGGCTTTAACTTTATATTGTGTATGATTCAAATGATCAATTAAAATGAAACCTATTAAATTCTGCATACTTTCTTATTTTGCATGCTTTTTCATCTTTCTTAGTGTTTTTTCTTATTTGCTGCTAAAACTCCATACAGAAATTTGACTTTTCTTTAACTGAGGTTAACTGCAGTCACATTACATGTAGCAAACTTCAATCATTCTGCATAATCACACAGAAGTGTGTTAGTAAAAACATACTTGTAGGTCTTTATTGTGTTGGATATATGAGAAAATCTCTTAGCCTGCTTAAAAGAGTTACATAGAGATAGATAAGAGATATACACATTTTATCAATAGATTTTAAAAAAATATTTATAACAAATTTTTGTGTAGCCAAGCTTAAAACAACTTATCTAATGCACTGGATATCACTAGACCTGATGAATTTTTCTTAGAATTACTGTTTATTCTTTACTTGATAGTAAAGGTAGTACTAATGACCAGTAAGTAAGGCTAATGAATGGTAATACTTTCAGCTGTAAGAACAATGAATCAGTCTAAACAAATGCTACATGAATTTCAAATATTGTCTGTGCTGACACTGTTCTCTGGGAAAGGGCTAATAAATAACTGAACTAAACTTAGTTTGATATTTTGAAGACTTTGTAGCTTTCCAGTAATAATGGATATTATGAGTTCAGAATGTGTAGTCTCAAATACTGTTACTTCTAGAAACACCTGAGGGACAAAAAAAAACCCACCTTGACAACTTTTCTAACTCAAATATAATGTGTTAAAAGGCCATAGAACCAACACACCTTAAAATCCTCATAGTAGCACAGAAATAGTTCTTGATTTGGGGGCTTGTTCTCTGAGCAGAGATTAATTTCACTTATTTTTTCTACTTATTGAGGCCGTTTGAGGGAAGACTTCGCTTATACAGAAAGACTTAAAATAGGACTGATAACTAGTGTAGAATTTTACTTCAGATTAAACTATCTTAGCAGCCAGACAATGATCACTGCATCCAGAAAAATAACCACTTTTTCCAAAAAAACCTTTCAACAACAATACTTCTTGAGCTTTCTTGGAGCAAGTTTTGTTTTGCAAATTACAGCACTGATTGCACATCCAACAGCAATCTAAATACCAACAAACTTAGAAAGTTGCTGAAATACAAGCAGATACAGTGTTGCTATAGTCAAATAAAATGCAGCTGTAAGCAACTTGGTTGCTGACTTAGATTCATAAACTCTCAGCTCACGTTAAGTGTGCATAGAAAGGGACATAGTCTCAGCTGTTAGCTCTCTATGTGAAATAGGAACTCAAGTCCACTCATCTCTGTTGTGACAAATCACGAGACATTCATCATCAGCTCAATAGTTAGGGCGCTGATTTTGAGAGGGTGAGAGTTTGTCAGACTGGGCATAAGAGACCAGGTTGCCATTCTCTCAGAAGTTCTCAGTATAAGATGTTATCAAGATAAGCCTCCTTACGCTATTTCATTTTGCATAAAACAATAAAACATTACTTTGGTCACAGAGGGATGACGGGAATTTTATCCCACAGTGCAACGTTCAACACATTTGACTGGCAAGAAGCACAGATAAGCCCAAATCTCTCTTCAGCATGGAAGACACAAGGGTATCCTAACACAGCAAACCATTGGCTAAGACAGTCAAATGACATAAGGAAGAATGATTTTGTCCAAAACAGGCAGAGTAGCATTCAGCAGAGTGATACAGTGATCAACATATTTGATAAAATGATACAATATCCATGTAAGAAATCTGAGTCCTCATGCTCCACTGGGCTTAGCTGTAAGGCAGATCTCCATGCAATGCAGCTGTGTTAAGATATCATAAATAATTCTGGGCAGAACCTTGGGTGCCAGCAATTTTTTCTGTCCTTGGAGGTTAGGAGATTTGGTAGATTTTGAAGTTTGTCATACATAATGTTGAAGGCTCCTTACAGATCAATATAACTCAAAACTTTTATGAAATAAATTTGCTAGTCTTCTTTTTTTCCATCAGGTACTGGCTGGGGGTAGCTCAAATTTTAAACTCCCATGAAAACACACATTTGCTAGACAGCTAGGGCTAACAAGAGCAGTGCTGTACATTGTAGAGTTGAGCAGTCTATGTTGGGATGTGCCAGTTGGCCATGTTTTCATAATGACTCCTGGTCAGTATCTAGTTGGACCAGGTCCCGCTCGTTGCTAAGGAGAGGAGCATCCTTTTACCAATCTACAACTAAAAATATGGTGCAAGAGATCAATAATTAGATTGTTAGTTTGAAAGCTTGTTAGATTAAACACGAAATCAGCTAGAATTACTCATTTTCTCTGTAGTGTGTTTTATGACTCTGTCACACCTAGCATTAGGAAGATATTGCTGTGAAAAGCTTTCTGAACTGCACAGTTTTACTGTTTTACACTTCTGTCAGCTGCAAGAACTCCCGAAGGCAGGAAATCAGCAGCAGGTTCCAAGGATTTTATGTCCCATAGAATCTGATCTTGTTTCTCAAAACAAAACATTTGGTCCTCATTGGTCAGGAAGATAACCTTCCCCCTGTAAATCAGCACTTGGCTGCCTTGTTAGTTCTGCAGGTCAGATGGACTAAAACAATAAAACATGTGGAATTGTGACCTCACCCCATTCATCTTCACTGAGTAGTCCTTACTTCAAAGCCTATTTTTCATTCTTCAAATGCACATGCTTTTCTGAATGCTGGAATATACTCAGAAGTTGTACAGATGACTGTATGATGGTAGGGAATTTGATTTTTTTTCCTTATTGTCACAGTTATTATCACTTCCAAAGATGAAGATATGGTCATTTTACCAGCATAACTTTCTTTGTTCAAGGAACTGAATTGATATTAGTAAATTACTACCCTTCTTATAAGCATCATCTGCCCTGATGACATCTACTACTATGACTTTAGTAGTTATCAGCCCTTACCAAGTACAGACTAATTTTTAACTTTGTCTACAACAGACTACCCAGCTAAAGTCACAAACATTTTTAGCAAGGCTATGTATTTCCCTTTCTTTTTTACAATATTTAGCAAGCTCCCCAAACAAGAAGGAGCAATTAGAGATGCAGTAGTTGTTGGAGAGAGCAGCACCACGCAGACTTTTGAATAATGCTCTGGTTTGAAGAATGAAAGGTGGTGTCATACCAGCTTATGTTTGCACTGACAGCAGTAGCAAGGTGAAAACTAAGAATCTCTCGCCAATTTTCATCATGTCAAATGTCTCCTTATCAGCCTGCTCAGTACATAGGTAGGATGCTAGAGGATTATCATGATAGTAACATATACGTGTAGATGTGTGTGTGTAAACACACACACACACCTCTTAGCTATTTTCCAAATTCTGGGAAATCTAGTGCAGTCAGTTACACCTGCTGGTATCCAAAGAAAGTTCATTTTGCCAGACAGTTATTGTATCTTTGATGGAATTTGGTCTCCAGGTGGTCTGTCACAGATTTCAGCAAGTAGATATGTGTGTGCATATGTATGTATATCATCTTTCAAACAATGACTATCTTCATTTATATTATCAAATTAAAGGCATTAAACACAACTACCTCTGGAGTCAACCTCAATGACCACATGGTTCAGAGTTAAGAGAAGGTAAAAAGTTTTGACCAAGTAAAAAATTGCTATGCAATAGCAACAAAAGGAAGCACACTATAGAGTGTATCTCCATTTTTATAGTATCACTAGGCACACAATATCCAGAAAGCATTGACTGTCTTATGAAATATATCCAGCATATTTTAAACAAGAACAAATTAAATTACAGACTCAGAAGAGTGAAAGGTTGAATTAATTCAACTGTATTTCACAGCACTGCTTTAAAGAGTCTGGTTCTTTCCAGTGTGAACCCTGAACTACTTTGCTTTGGACAGTAATCCCATTTCAGTGGGATAACTCATTTGCGCAGTGTGCACTTCAGTACTTGCAGCACTGGTGTCTAATGGTTAAACAGTTAATCTGCTGAAAATGCTAAAGGCAAGAAATGAAATTATTGTCATATATGGATATTTCCTCAGCCACAGTGCTCTTTAAGAAAAAGTCTTAAAAATACATTTTTTTTCCCACTTTTTTCCTTTTTAAAACAGATAGTTTTGCTTTTTCTGCAGCAAATTTTATGAAACAATGATTCTCTGTTTCAGGCTCATTTGCATGTGCTACTCCAGTACAGATACTTTGTGTTGGTGAAACAGGCCTGTAATGTAACCCCTACGTACCATTATTATTTTTTTTTTTTTAAAGAATTAACATGAAAAAAAAAAAACCCAGAACTTTTACAATAATAAATACAAACTCTGTTCCTCCCTACCCGAAACATATCCTTCAGTTGCTGTGGACAAATTATCCAAACTCAGCTGTGCTTTAGGGTCAGAGGAAAAAGAGAGAGAAAGAAAGAAAACCATCCCCCATCTCCAGGAATGCGTGCACATTCAAGGAAGACAAACATGATTTTGTCTTTTCAAAAATGCAAGCATACCAAGTACTTCTGCTGCAAGAAACAGTCATATGTACAGTATCCACTTCACCTCTGCTTCATTTTCTAAATGAGGTTCTCTATATTATAGCCAATAAAAAAAAAAAAATCCCCATTTCCCAACACCAGTATTTTAATATTTATAAGCATATGCATAAAATTCTATGTGCATAATACTGAAGTGACCTGCACATTACAATATGGTCTCAAAATATATAGAAGCATTATACTTTATTACAGATCACTGGAAAAATCAATTATTAAAAGACATACTCGTTATAATTACAATAAAAAGAAGAAGGGACATATTTATTTGCTGAGAAAATAAGAATCTGGAACTGTGGTTTTTACTTTTTCTACCTTCATTTTACAATTATTATTACCTTCTTCAATGAAAAGGTATGCTCAGTCCTGCACATGCAGAACTTCACCTTTTTTTTTGGTGCTTACAGGCATAGCCAGCGTCCTACAGAGGTGGCTGTATGCACAGATGCCTATAGCATAGGAAGGACACTGGCTTGGCTTCTGCTTTCTGAAGTCACAGATGCCACTTGTATGGGTCTCAACACAGACTGGGTCACATGGGAACCACAGAGGTCACATCACTGATAAGCTGCCTGTCTTCATGTTGACATGGAGAATTCTCCTATAATGCTCCTAAAGAAAAGACTAGAGGATTGCCTCCTCACATCCAGGTTCTAATATTGATAATTTTCTGTCATTATATCAATTTTTCAGCACATCTTCCAAGCAACAGATTAAATAATTGCAGTGATATTTTAACAGGGATGCTCCAAAAATAATGCCTCTTATGTTATTATGTTGGCCCACAAACTCAGAGGCAGACGTCAGTGTTATGGCAGGAGAGGCTGAACCTTCTCTCTAATATCCCATTACATTTTGTTGCCGTGAGTCAGATGGCAGCAGAGGGATAGTCTCACAAATTGGCACATTACATGGAAGTGCACATGAAGCAAATATGCATAACTGAATTCCACCATTAGAAAAAAAATGGCACCCTTTAACATTCATCAATGCTTGCAGAGCATTTGTGGAGACCAAGCAGTGGATGTAAGCACAGTGAGGTGGTGTGTGGGGCATTTCAACAGTTGCAACAGCAATGTCAAACACAAACCATGTTTCAGACAGCCATGCAGATTTTTAGGAGTGCAACGTGCGCTCTTTTGCGTCAAAGGAAGTAGCCATTCTCTAGACATTCTGCTGCCCTTCAAATGCCTTGTGACCACATTAGGTAATACTCTGAGGTCACTTATGCCTGCACAAATCCTATGATCAACGTTTCCTGATAAGCTCCCCACAGCACCACATCGCTAAAAGGAGTGAAAAGCTCTATTCCCTCTACCACTGACTAGAAGAGGCGGGGTGGAGCAGACAGTGAGCCACGTCGGCAGAAGGCCCATAGGAACTTATTTCTATCACAGACCAAGGCAAAAGCAGGGATTCACCACAGTACTTATTCATTCTTCAGCCTCTGTGGAAGTAGTGGCTTACATTTTTGCCAGTGTATCCTCATGTGGTTTTTTAACATCTCTGGTTCTCATTTGCTGAAGAAGCCCTTTAAGTGTTACTAGAGAGCAGAAGAACACCTATAACATTTTTATGTTGAATAATATTGTCATCCAAACAGGTTTACAATCCCAGACCTATATTCCAAGTTGTGTATTAGAGCTGTTTTCACATTTTTGTCATGAGAAAGCCTGACTACATGGCATATTTTACAGACTGTTGTTTTTGCTGCTTTGTAGTTTTCTTTTCATCTGTCAAGAGGTTACATGACAGGATTTTTCGACCTTGAATGTCAATTTGGTCTCACCTCTACTTCAGGGGAATATATGATTTTCTTTGTGCAAGAATCCAACACAAGCCCTTAATGAAATCTTAGAAAAATGCTCCTAGGTTGACCCAAACTCAAAATGTTGCCATGTATACCTAGTTCAGTAAAGACCAAATCCTGGCACTCTACCTCAGACACATACCCATGCCAGTTGCAGGGAGCTCATTCGTGCTAAGTCTCAGACTTTGATCCAATCAAGGATTACTCTTTATGGTTAAGACAAAAAAAAAAAAAAAAAACTGAAACGAAACAAAAAACACAACACTACCATAAACTGGAAATCTGTGGAACTGATTATGCTTAGACAGGCATTAAACTATTGCTTGTCTAGACTGCAGAATTTCATCACAATTTTTCATCGCTATGCCCTTTTTCATGGCAAATCAGTTGTTCTCTACATTTGGATGTTCTTGCATAATTGCATTGGCATAATAAAATCACTATTGTTTTGGCTTTGTACTACTTATGTATAGTTTCAGCTTAATATAATTTACATTGGACTTCATACTCCTTTAAAGGTGTACTCTCAGTTAAAACAGAACAACTCAGTGGACAGTGTGAAATGACTAGGTAGATGCAACAGTTTTCTCTCATTTGTTAAGGGCACCTGAAATCACAGTCTTTAAGAGCTTTGTTTGAGCAGAAACAACTGTTTGTGAGAAAACACTAAAAAGTGAGAATCACCGTAGAAACAGATAGATATAAAGTCCAAAAGGATAGGATATTAGCTCTTGAGAGCTTGGCCTTAGGAGAAACTTAGAAAAAAAGTTTTCTCACTAAAAGCTGGAGAAGACAGACTTGAATTTCCAAATAAAAAATCTTAGAATCATAGATTATTCTGAGCTGGAAAAGACTCATATAGATTATTGAGTCCAACTCCTGGCTTCACATGGGACCGCCAAAGATCAGACCACCTGTCTTAGAGCACTGTTCAGACTCTCCTTGAAGTCTGGCAGCTTGATGCAATGATCAGTGTTCTGAGGAGCCTGTTCCAGGGCCCAGCCATCTTCTCGTGCGGAACCTATTCCTGATATCCAACCTGACCCTCCTGACATATCTCCATGCCATTCCCTCTTGTCCTGTAGATGTTACCAGAGAGCAGAGGTCAGTGCAGCCCCTCTGCTCCCTGTCTTCCCATATACAGGAAAGGGAGATTTGATCTATTATTTGGAAATAGAAGAACTGCATGAAGGATATATGGGTCTGTCATCAGTTTCTCCTTCTCATGAAGCAGTTAAGAGACCATCAAATTTAGCTTAATTCACATCAAAGACAACTGACTCACTTTTTCCTCACATGTAAATTTTCAACAGAATTTCCTTCTTATCTCCGATCAAGCACTTCCTGATGTCATTGATCCACAACCCATAAATTTGGGATATTGACTAGAGGGGAGTCAATAAGCAAGTATCATGAAGTCAGAGGCTCTCAGACTGCTGCATGTTACAAGTATTTCCACAGCCTGCCTATCTACGGATTTCCAAGAATTAAGTTAAACATCACTATTGTCAGTAAGTGGTGGAGAGTTCTGGCAATGAATCCAAATGACAGTAGTAAGCACCCTGAGACTACGACACCACTACAGCTCCTTGACATTACACAGTGTACATCTAGAAAGTGCTGCTTTTCAAGTGTTGCAGAATAGAAACAGGAGCCTTATCTCCAGGTGCAAGAGGTCCTTAGGCAGAGCTTTTTCAGTAAGATCATCTCACTCTCACTCTCAAACTTCCAGACTTTTTTCTTGTCTCCATCACTGTTAAGTGCCTGTTGTTTATGGTTGTCACTGTACGTAACAGATGCCAACACAGCCCTGGAGCTGGCTGGAGAAAAAAAAAAATTGGCAATTTCAATCTCTTCTTGGATGCTGAATGAATTCTATGCAATGTGTGAAGTACCAGTGTTAAATGTACAATTTGTTTTGGTCACTGGAGAAATTATTTAATACATGCACACATTATAGAAATTCGCTTAGAAGAAGACAAAGTAAAGGACAAGTATTTCTTGTTAGGGTGAGAGGTTTATATTTGCCTACTTTAGTTTGGCTAAGTACAAAATGACAGTGGACTGTGCTTCATTACTGCAAAAATATTACTGTCATTATTCAACGTTCTTCTATTGCAGGAGAGCTTATTTAAAACATTGTTCAGTTTAAATTTGGACTCAAACTGAAGATTTAAATCTATCTGCATAACTTATTTTCAGTGGTGGTGAGTGACAAAGTCCAATGAGCAGTAAATTTTTACAAAGCGATGTAACAACTGAGGGGCTCAGAGCTGTAAGTATTAATGTTATTAGTATAAATGTTGTTAGTATTCAGCTTTAAGGCACAGCATATTTTGTTTCAAACTGAAGCAACATTCCTTCTCCCTTCTAAAACAAAACAAAGTATTTTAAAAATGAAGCATCTCCCTCCTTTGTTCAGTAAACCTGCTGGATGAGCTGTGACTCCATAAAGTTTAGGAACTCATTTATTATGTTGCTAGATCAGAAGCTGCATTTATTCACACAGTGCATCTCTAAAACCTAGCTTTCATTTGAGCTGTGGGGAGGCCCAGTCTTTCTCCCTTCTCTCGAGAAGGTGAAGCTCAAGAAGATAATTAACCATGAAACAATGAGGAGGCTTGCTGGGTAAGCACTAGTGTGAAAACAGTTACTCCTCACAAAAGAGGGGAAATTAGCTGGCTGGATAAAAAAGGAAGTGTCAGACTGGAAGACTGAAAGGACTGCCAGCATAAGTAGATAGCTCTATGCATCATTAATGCAATTTTTTTTAACACTTAAACTTCACTGCTTTCTAAATTTAGATGTATTTAAACGCTATGTGTTAGGAGAGATTAATATGCCATCTTAAAATAATTTCTCTTTAACTTTCCATTTTCACATTTCACCAGCTTAGTCACCCTTCCCACACATGAAAAATTTACCAACCTTTCAGCATTGTATTCTTGTTTACAAAGCCGATGTAAACAGAGCATTCTAAAAAGATTCAGTTTGCTCATTGTATTTTACAAGCACATTATTTTATATTAAAACACATATTTTTATGAACAGAAAGTTTGTTTTGATTTTACTGTTTCACACAGTAAAGACTTATGATGTGCGTTTCCTTTCAAAACTTCCTTCTACTCAAACAGCGTTCCCTGAAGCAGCCACATTTTTGGCAGAAATTCAGTTATATGCTATGCCAAAAGAAATTGAATAAACAAACACTGCTTAATGCAGCTGGGTAGGTAATTTACATATTACTGCACACCAAACATGAAGGCCTGAATATGGATTAGAGCTACAATGATGACACAAATGTCTTATATGTTAGGGGAAATAAAATTCAGATCATTGTTGCTAATGATTTACATGCTATGATTTAATGTATACTGTATTACTTCAGATACATTAATGTTCATATTTAACTATTAAAGAGATGTATGACTTATATTTTCTGTGTGTTTTACTAGAAATATCTTGAAAAACTGTTAAGTGGATGCATTTTTCAAAGTTCCTTTTGGTGAAAGCAGCCGACCTAAATGACTGCATCACAGTCTTTTGAAACAGTGATGGAAAAAAGAAACACAAAAACAAACAAACAAACAATCAAATACAATGAAAACCCTCTAGGCATTTCTTAAAACTGCTTTACTATACACAAAAATATTGTGTAGGTAGGCCTCCAAACTCATGTGCTTTCAAAAAGCATCTGTCATTTTGGTGAGGTCAACAGTCCACTCAGCTGAGTCTATCTCCTGCAGTGACCAGAAATGGATGTTTATGGAAAATTTAAAAAGAATAGAGCAGAGAGAATGGTGTACATCATGCAAAATTTGAGAAGTCAGACTTAACATTCCCTGACAACATTCCTATACTCCTTCCAAGTGGCCAGACCCCTTTTTCACATTACACAGACTTTCTTCTTCCATTTGAGTTTCCCATGAGCTTCTTGCTCATCCATGAATGTCTCCTGCCAGCCATGTCTGATTTCCTACTCTTACAGATGCACTGATCTTGACCTTGGAAGAAGCAATGCTTGAATGCCAAACATTTCTCTTGGGTTCCCTTAACTTCCAGTGCTCTAATCTATGAGATACCTTTAAATAGGTCCTTGAAGAGGCGAAGGCTGGTTCTCTTGAAGCCCAGGTCTGCAATCCTACTGTCTGTCTCATTCCTTTGATGTAAGATCCTGAACCGCTATATCTCATGGTCACTGCATCCAAGGCTGCCCTTAACTTTCACTCCTTCCTTGTTTGTAAGAACAAGGTCCAGCAGCAAATCTCTCTTCATTGGCTACTCCACCACCTGTGTCAGAAAGTTATCTTTTCAGCACTGCAAGAAGCTCCTTGATTGCGTGTGCCTGGCAGTGTTGCTTTTCTAGCAAATACCAGGCTGATTGAAGTCCCCCCATGAGAATCAGACCATGTGATCGTGAGGCTACTTTCAGCTGCCTGTAGAAGGCCTTATCAACTTCCTCCTCTTGATAAGGCTGCCTCTAGTAAACACCCACAAAGTTGTCACCTGTATTAGCCTGCCCTTTAATTCTCACCCATAAGCTCTCTGCTCATTCATCATTCATTCCTAGGCAGAGCTCAACACATTCTAGTTAGCACACATATAGAGTAACTCCACCGCCTCATCTTGCTGGTCTGTCCTTCCTAAAAAGTACACAGCTATCCATTCCATAATACTGAAGTACCTTTTCTGCTCTAGGTGGAAGGAAGGGTAAGCTGCTCTTGAAGAGGCTCCACAGAAAAGCCTATTCCTAGCACTACTCATCTACATGTATCCATACTGCTTTACACATGAAGACTTTCTTTCCAACACTCCCCTTTCATTAACTGAAAAGAACAAAGGGCACGCGAACCGCAAGGTAGAACTGCTGAGTACGTTTCCTCTCAAGCTTAACTGTTTAGCCCACTTCCAAATCATCTGGAACTCATGAGAAAGTTAGGAGTATCATTTTCTGTCCTCCCCAGGCTTGACAGAGACTGTGAAATCGAGCTGCCTTACTCTCTGTGCTTTGAGCCTAGATAGAGTTATACACATCAGAGACTCTATCATCAAATATCAAGCCACTGAAAAACATATATTTTAAGGAAGGAAGCTCCAAAGAGAGAAAACTTCAGTATTGAAACATGAGCAGAACAAGATGACTGACAGAACCACATACAAGCAATTGTATTGTACTATGAAGAGGCCTAACATCAAAACAAGAATGACCCATGACAGATAATGGAAAAAAAAAAAAAAATCTGAAGGTTCAAAAACAAGTCATTAAATAGTTACTTTGTGAGGGCTAGATCATGCAAAATATATTCAGCACTTTAAAACATACAGTGTGCCCTTCTCAGCCAATTAAGGTAACTTTTTCTCAGTACTTTGCTGTACTGCTTATCTTCCAAATTTTTATGTAAGATTTCTAGCTAGATCCCACCTTACAAAACAATAACTTGTAATAAAATAAAAATTCTATAGAAACCAAGTTTTTAATTTAGTGGAGTTATCTAACAAGTAACAGAACAATGTCAAATACCTCCGAAGGCAGGGTTTTGTATTGTAGCTTAGAACAAGTGTCAGCCCATGGCTTGAAAAAATATTGAACTAGTGAATTAGATATACAGAACTGAAAGGGAGAAGAATACAGTTAGCATTACTCCTAACATTATTAAAATCTGTTTTTCTTTGCAGAAGACATCACAGAAACAGATGAAGAGAGAAAAGGGATAAAGATACCTGATCAGAACCAACACGTTTAAATGACTTGTTTTCTGAAGTCAGTTGTAAAGAATGAAATAAAGAGAAAGCTGGAAAAATACTAAACAGGGCTTTACGTAGTCTTTGTCCCCCTATGAAACAAGCACATAAGAAACAAACTTGTGGTAAAGAGAGAGGGTTTTTTTTTTTTTTTTTGTGTGTGTGTGTGTGTGTGTGTGTGTGTGTGTGTTTTAAGTGAGCTGCTTCACCATTGCAGATTTTCCCAAGTCCTTACAACTCTAATTAAAATGTGGTAATTGGTTATGTTACCTCAATTACCATGATGCATGGACGTTGATGCAAAGCGGCAAAGCGACACCAATTGAATCCCTTGGGTGTTATACCCCAAGGCCATCCCATTTATTGTGGCCTTATTATTTTCAATTATGTGGTTGGATGTACAGCATACTTTCCAGCCAATACAGATGGGGGTTTTGCTGGACATACAGTGTAGTGTACACACAGGATGACTCAAGAGGAAAAAGGAAATAAAAGTTTTTAAAATTTCATGAAGCATAGTGGTAGGCTTAAATCAATGAATACTTCAGACACTTTCTGGACAATGTGAGAATTACAGCACCTCAATCCAAATTATCTTCACTCAAAATCTCCATTTTAAAAGCATTATGAATACTGTCCCTTCAGTAATTAGCCCTCTGTTGAATGAGAAAAGAGATTGTCTGCTCCATAAAATAGATATCTTTCTCATTCAGTGAATGAGCAGTCTGGAGAAAAAGCAGTTTCTCTAGTCATCAAAAAGGCAGGAATTGAATTGCAACTTGAGAAATAAAATATATTAGAAAACACAGTTCTGTCTCTCTGTGAGCCACACCAGTACAACAGTTTTATGCATTCCAGTATCGACAAAGCAGTTCCAGAAAAGTGAATATGCAGAGTAACCTCATCATGACTTCCTATACAGAGATATATCTGACTTGGACAGGACATCAAATTGTGAGTATCTTGACTGCTGGAATAATCCACTAAGGCTAGATGCTTACTTAAACTGGATATACCAATTGGCAAAGCAAATGATCAAAAATACTGCCTAAAACAACTTATATATTCCCCCTTTGACTTAGCTGTTGAAAACTCCTTGGCATGACCATGACAGATGCTGTCCCAAATCCTTTTTTAACTGTTCAGTTTTCTTTCATGTAGACCAGATCCTCTAAAGGAGAGTGCAGAGTGAGTTAAAGCTTCTCCAGCTGTTGAGTAGAAATTTCACATGGCAGTTTTCAGTTTACTTGACTAAAGATTGTTGCTATTGCTATTGCAATTGCCAGACAGACTCCTTTTTCTTTTACGATGATTGCCAGCAGGGTCTTGTTAGGCAAACTGAAAGGCATCTGTGTAATTCTGAAGCTAAAATTTAGTTGTCAGATAACATTATACCAGCAAACTATGGTTTACTAGATAGATTTACAAAAAAAAAAAAAAAAAAACCCACAAAAAACAACAACAAAACAAAACAAAACAACAACAACAACAACAAAACAGATGGGGGAGATAAAATCCTCTTTTGCTAAAACACATGAAGACTGCTTCTAGTAAAAGACAAGTGTCCTACTGTCTTTTAAAAGTTATCTTTCTTTGTTGTTGTTGTTTTTTTTTTCCCTGCATGAATACTTCATTTTTTTTAGCTAGATTAATCTACTGAATCTAGCCACATTTCATCCTTCTGGAGTGACTCTTACTAAATATTTCAATTTATAGACATAGCTTTTAAGCTCATTAGGAGGATATATTTTTACCAGACTTCAGGTGCTTGTAGTACAAGTTAATCTCTTGTCATTTGCAAAGTTATGGTGCTCATTACAAAGGTTGAGGAACATTGAAAAACATCAATGAAGACAAACAATTCAAAAGAAACCTAAAACCTCTTTGTGGTTAATTCCAGCATACTTCTGCAATGATATAAGTGGCTCAGATAAGAGACTGGGGACAGAAACAGGACAAAGAAAGATCCCAGTATACAAATTAAGAAGAGAGCAGAAGATGCAAGTGACTCTTGTACCTCTTTTATGCAGTATAATCATTGGGGTTATCTCATGTACTATCAGCAAGTTGGATGCCATGAATGAGTTAGATGCCATCAGGGTATAAAAACATCTCATTCGTTTTCATAAATTACAGTATTTTGTGGGCAACCACAAATGAAGACTTGTTACTAAGAGATACTGTTTATGTGCCAAGACTGGCACACCATCAAATACAGAGAGATAGGGAAGCAGAAGAAGTAGTCCTGGTACCTACCCAAGAAATGACTACACAGGAACTGAATGAAAAGGAAGTCTAGAATATGCCAACTCAGACCTGGGAAGACAAAGAAACCTGAATTCTGTAGTGGCTGAGGCATCCTTAAGTGTTGGGAATATAAACAGTTTTATCAACATGAGAAACTTGTAGATGTTGACACACTCAAAGAATCATATTATTATAAACAAGACTAGAATAAGAGGTTCCAAAGCAAAACAGCCCACAGTGCAAATTAAATGAGTATCACATCACGATGGCAGTTAATGGCTGCTGTTTCTTAGTAGAAAGAATGGTAATCCCCTTGCACAATGAAAAACAGTTCAGACCAACAAATAACTCCAGACTCCCTCAGGCAAAGGGGGAATAAAGCAGCATGCACCTTGTGAAGTTCCAAGCACTGGGACATCAAGCAAAGTACAGTGCTTGAACACCATGCCTCAGCTCCTGATCGATTGCAGTCCCACATAGTAACACAAGGCTCGCTTCACTCCTGCTGTAAGAGCAGCATCAAGCTCTAATTAGCACATAACCGCTTATTTAGAGTAACTGCAGCTACAAAGAACAAACTGCTTCCATGAGGCAGCTGTCCACATGCAAGAGGAGATAATAGGCTTTCACTACAGCAACTTGGACTTCTGTTCAGCCTCTCTCTATGCTGTCTCACAAATACAACTTGTTTGTGCTCCACGCTCAATAGAACAGATATATTTATAAAAACAAAATTGTAAGTTTTGTATAAAAAAGGTAATTTTCCATCTTTGTAGTACCTTACCTTTCAGATAGGTATAGTAGAAACCCAGTCCAATCTCTCTGGGGTAGTTATGAGGACTGCTGAAAAAGTAATACCTCCTATTTTATTAGATTGGACCATGAACTCAGAGGCAGATGTTGGTGATATGGCAATACAGGCTGAATCTTCCCACCAATATTCTGTTAAATTTTGTTGCTGCGTAACAGATGGCAGCAGAAGGGCAGTCTGACAAAATGGCGTCTGACATGAAAGTGTGTATGAAGCAATGGTGTGTCACTGAATTTTTCCATGTGGAAAAAAACTGCATCCATTGACATTTATTGATGCTTTTGGAATGTTTATGGAGACCCAATAGTGCATATGAGCACAGTGAGGCAGTGAGTTGTGCATTTCAGGAGTGATGACATTGATGTGAAAGACAATCCCCATTCCAGACAGTCATGCACATCTTCTACACCACAAAATGAAGAACATCTCAATAAGCTCATCTGCACAAACTGACTAATGGTGGTGACTACGTTGAAAAATAACATTTTGTAGCTGAGAATTTAATCTATCAAATAGGTTATTGTGCTCTTTGTATCTGTTGTAGTTCACATGGAATTAAATAGGAGGCATTACTTTTAGAGCGACTGATGTATTTACAGACTTAGCAGAGACTCAACTTTTAGCAACCCAAATTCAGAATTGTGAGAACTGATTTTTAGGTTAGCTGTTGCCTAGTACCTCACATATGTGTTCTTGAAGCTTCAAAATTTAAGTAGTTTTTCTAGTACTGGCCCAATAAATAAATCTTTTGCATGGCACTAACCAAAAGTTTACTAGAGCTATTGACACCTGAGTAATATGAACAAAAAACATTTCAAAGATGGAACTATCACAAAAACAAAACCAGTGCTCCTCAAAAGAATTAAAAAATATTTGCTATTTTGTTTTCTTTCTTCAAAAGTTTTTTCTGTTCTTCAGTCTCAAACTGCTATTCAAACCCATTATTTTGTGGGTTAGAATATATATTCACTATGTACATTTAAAGGTGAATGTACTGTTAAAATTCCTCCTATTATTACCTTCAGCACTACAGTATCCTCCTCACCAACTCACTATTTCTTGGCTGGGTCAGACTGATAGTATTTTCATTCAAGAATACTACATACATACATACATACTACACTAACATAAATAAACACTCAAAGAGAAATACAGCTTCTGTTATTTTTTTAAAGGAACAAAACTAAGTCAAAAGTAGTATTTTGCTGCTAGTCAGACAATTGTCAGGAAATAAGTATCAACTATTTTTTCCTTTTATTTGTTTTATATAAATCTAAAAATTATGTAAGCTAAAAATGTCACTTATTCTCAAATCTCATCAAGGCTCCTCAATATATGCATTACAGAGGGTTATCATTGCTGTCAGTGTAGCTGCAGCATACAGGCTTTGGCATTATGATAGTACCACAGAACATGCTGAGCCAATTCATCCATTACAGTCAATGGTGTTACAGTAGGGATTACTTTGTCCCCCCTATGGTTGGTTTATTGTTTGAATGTACATACTGCATTGTAATATAGTTTTATGCTGTAGAAAACCTGTCTTATTTATGTCACTTAATGGATGGTTTAAGCAGAGTGCTATTTTGCCTCTGAGGAATCATTTCCCTGAGATAAAAGGGAAATTAATGCATTTTACTTATATTCAAATAACACAGATTTGTATATTAATCACATACCGTGGCATTCTATGTGAAATACACATCTACTGCTGGGATACTAATTAAAACCAGTCATACTTACAAAGGAAATACTTTTTCTGAAATATATTCACAATCAATGATATATGTCCATGGGCCCAATTCTTTTAGGTACTGAGTAATTTACTGATCTCAAAATGTGAAGATGGCTTTCATTACTCAGTAGAATCAGATGAGAAGAGATTTAAATATACAGCAAATAGAACATGCATATTCTGAATTTATCTTATTAATCAGTGGTGTCCATAGACTATAACACTTTGTGGAAAAATAAAACTTCACTTGTTGCCATTAGAGACTAGGAATGGCACCGTCAGTCAGAAGAAAACACTCGGTACTTGCCTAGCACTGAAAAAATGACTGGTGTAAAATGGAATTACATGAGATCTTTTTAAATGGCTGGTCTAAAGTGACATTACATGAGATTTTTGTAAACCAAGCATCACTCACTGGATCTTTTTCCAGTCTCTTCTGTAGCCTTGTTTGCCACTGGACAGCTTGCATGACAATGGCTTCCCACCTCCTCTCAAGGTTTACGATTATCAGCTGCATGGACTGGTGATCTGCGCTCAGGTTGCAGGTCTCCTGGTCATCCAGGAGGTGCTGGCACAGCCGCAGCACAGAAGCAACTCCACGGCGTCTCTGTTTGATCTCACAGCATAGGGACTGCAGGACAGACAGATGACAAATGTCAGGGTGGGACATTCTGCATTAACTCTTATCTGACAGATATTGGTGCTAATAGTTCTTCAGCTCTTCCATAAATTCCCATACTTAACGTCAAAGATTACTGTTTATTTCAAGATAAACACAATCTTAACTGTACATAAGGAGTAAAGCTACTTTCAGATTTCTTAAAACAATCGCCAAACAGAGCTGTCTCGATAATGCTGAAAGTTTTATGGTGTAGACTGGTTTTTTCTTCCTTTTTCCACATCTGAAATGAGTTACCCTGACAGCAATGAGGAAAAAAAGGGGAAAAAAATGGTATTCATACAATGAGAATATATATATAGTATGTGTGTACACATATATATGCTTCTCAGAAGAAAAAACAACAACAACAACAACAACAACAAAACAATAGAAATTATGGCTCATCTGTACCCTGTCATAGGAGAAACCTTCAGGAAGGAGAATAGAGAGGTTACTATAAAATCCCTTACAGATGGTTTTTGCTGTCGTAAAAACATTTCCAGGATAGTTTTATATTCAAATAAATTTAGGAATACTATGATAACTGTATCCTTCTCAAAGATGGGTTATTCATTGCTTTTACTTCACCCTACAGATTCCAGTGCCACAAAGAATGCAGTCTGACGTAAACTGCATGATGGGAGACAGTCACTAAGCCCTAATATTGCTGAATATCAATGGAAGCTGGGACGGGCTGGTTGTATGCCAGAAAGCTGAATAACTACACTGAGAGTCTTATTGAAAAGCTATATAAATAATGCATTTTACATGCCAAAACAGAAGAGAGATCTACCACCCGGAAGCAGTTAATGGCATGGGATGACTTTGAATACAGTTTTATCTACAAATACAATTGTACTCTATAGTCATTCAGCATCAGATCAGGGTTTTATTGCCTCACAGGGTGTTTTTATAATGTCTATAACACTAGGGTACACAAAACACGAACACTTCTGAGGATGACTGCTTCAGCCCAGCTTCCAAAACTCCATACTTTTATGGCATTGCATGGTTCAAGTACGCAGCTATTATCAGAGGCCAGTGCTACTCCTGAATTTGACAGAACTCTGCTCCACATATGAGAACTTTCCAGATAATTTAAATTGTAACTTGCTAACATCTGTTTCCCTCTGTGGGATGCCACAGATGAAAGTGCATGACCCTATGAGAAAATCTCAACAACCATCTTTTATGAAGACAGGGCATTTTGCTTTAAACTTCCAGTTAATAATGATAAACAAACAAACAAACAAATAAATAAAAGCTAGCCACCAGAGCAGAGTTCTCAAAGCTGTTCAAAACCTTTAGCTGAAATTCAGAATGTGTCCTCCTGAACTTTACTAGGAAAACAGTTAACATTCTATAGCAAGTGTATTTAAGGTCCAAAGTTTCATAGCATTTGTGGATTAAAAAGTAGAAAATCTACCTAGAAATATTATACATCTATGGAGTATTTTGCTGCTGAAAATATGCAGTTCATCAATAGTATTAGGTGCAAAAGAGTGTATACACATCTAAAAATACATATTCTTTGCCTACGGATAGTGTTGAAGTGATTTTTTCTTTAATTCAGAACCTTCAAGAGAAATGATGATTAAACCCACAAACATAGCTGAATTACTAATTTACTTTCACTGGCAGAATTGGGCTGTTCTAACAGTTAACAGATTGCTTATTAATCAACAAGGGTAAACAAGACAATGCAATCTCATTTAAGGCAGAAGTTTTAATGCCTAACAGTATTTGTGTTCAAAATGCTAATCATGATAAGACTTCATTAGAAGACGTCTTAAAATGATTAAGTACATTTCACTGTAAAGTACACTCAGTAGTATATCAGCAGGTGGACATTTCATACAGATGTTCCACTTATTGATATAATGCATTCTATAGCAATGTAAATTACCCTAACTCTATAATAGCTGGAATTCTATTACTTCTATAATGAGAGAACCCTGTACCTTTAATATTTCTGAATTTTAAATAAGGTGAATGACAAATTCCCAAACCACTATTTATGGCAAAATATGACCAGGAATTTTATTATTCAATTTATACCAGAGCTGCATTTTCACTTATGTTTCCTGAACTTGCCTTATTTTGACTTATTTTCCTCGATTTCATTACTAGTTTCCTACACAGTTCTTGATGTAACCAACATGTCTGAAATATTTCCTTTTTGATGCTGTTCATTAGTCTAACATATCAGAAAAATAAATAAGTAAATAAATAAATAAAGCCCTACCTAAAGTCAGCGTTCTTACTTTACATTGTGTAACAGCAAAACGATTCATTTTTATGCAGTGATGATGGTAAGTTATATACTGTTGGCAGCCAATTCATACAGATCTGCATTAACTTTGTGGAAGTCAACACAGCTCAGAACTTGGCCCCCTAACATTATCTTACCTCAGTCTATCTGGTTATGTCATTCCTTATAAATACACTCATTTTTGATACAATACCATATAATTTGATGAGGTAAGGGGTATTTAATTCATAAGCCATTATGTGAGTGTTTAAGTGAGGACTTCACATTGTGCTATCTGAAAGCAGAGCTACAGGATCCAAGTCATTTCTAATTTACATCAATTTTACACCAGCATAATAACAGTAGCTTTACTGAAGCTATTTCTGATTTACATGGCTGTGACAGTACAATTAGGCCTATGGCACTTTTGTTTCAATTTTATTACATGATATTATAGTTAATATTAAACAGGAGAAGAATGAAGTGCTTGTACCTAACAGTGTGTTGAAAGAGTTGGCTACAGCAACAATACTTTAAAAGCCAGAGAACTTAATCATGTAAAGACTTCTTTAAACCCCATATAATGACACCAGCAATAATGAATCTAACCAGTATTATGATCTGGTATACAGTGTCCTTAAGGGACACAGTAATTGTATCCTATGACACAATACTTCACAGTGCTGTATATCCATCCACAATCTGCTGTTGTTAAGATGGTATGACTCTATGAAAACCTGTTAATATGGCAACTCTACAGCCATGCAGGCCTCCAAGGCCACAGTTACTTCAATTCTTTGCTCGGTACCTTCTGGGTTGTGAATTAACAGCTATAATTCATTATTAATATTATTATTAATAATAATAATGAAAAGAAAGAAAATAAAGGAAGAAAAAATTCAGATAGATTACACAGTATCTTTACTGAGACCTGAGCCATGTGTCTATAGAAGCTATGGTAAGCTACTCAGTACTTGACAGTTCAGAAAATTAGGAAATAGTCTAACAATAGAATTCAGAGCATCACTTAGGCTCCTGTGTGTGCAAAAGTTTGGCTGAAATATAGATTAAGAGATCAGACACATTCATCTCTGGCTAACGTAAGTCCTCCACAGTAAGACTAAAATTGATAGATACCACTTTGTTTGCTGCGGGCTGTGTAAACATGGTAACTGCAGCTGCCATGTTCAAGCTTGACTTTGTCCAGGTTTTTGCTTTGCAACAGATACCCTGAAAACATTGAGGTGTTATTCATTATAACATTATTGACAGTCATGCTTTCCTATACCCATCAGAGCTGCTAGAATCTTGGGAGATATTTCTTCCTTCCTGCCTACTCCTATTTACAGTGCTTTGAAGTTATCACCTGCATAGCTACAAAAGGCTAGCTGAAACTACTTTCACAGCTTGTTAATACCATGCCTTAAATCATGTGGAAAAGCCCTTGCTGAGTCAAATGACGTCAAACAGACTTTCCAAGCCATGGGCTATGGCCTATGAGGCTGGAAGTAGCCATGACCTGACCACAAGTTGTTCTGTATGTCTGCTTGACTCCTGAGTGAAAAGTAGGTGACAAAAACATATGCAGCTTTAGGCAGTGCCAGAGAGTGTAGGAGACCTGGACAGGTGGGAAGCTGAGGAGCATTAGAGCCAGGCAGCCCCAAACCTCCTCCATCCCTCAGCCTTTGGGCAATGTATGTTCTCCATGATTGAAGGCTGGGAAGTCAGTTTTCTTCTGACACAACATAGCAGAGGAGCTGGCCACAGAAGTTCTTACATCAAGGCTCCTCAGAGCAGGTGCTAAAATGGATTGGCTAACAGTACCAAGGTTCTCAGTGAACTCAGTAGGTCTTGAGACTAAAAATACTTCAAAGTCTGTTTGAAATGAGTTTCCTTCATTTAAACCCACACAGTCCACATATACTCACCACATAAAATGTTTAGATACAATTTTTAACACTCTTTATTATGTATTGTTTGCTGAAATATTTTTTATATGATCTGAACTTTTTTCAACCATTTCTGTCTTTCTTGCTTTCACTCTACACTTAGGAATATTTAAAGCCCGTATAGAAATGTGCCTAGCTTTGAAACTCAGTTGGAAGATGATAAAGGTAAACTTTCACAGATGAATTTTCTTTGGACTTTCAGGTTCAGAAGTAATGCCAACATATAGTAGGACCCTTATGTTGTGTTTCTATGCATGGGCAATACTGGATGTTTTCAGGTAAATGACAACATTTCCACAGCAGATAAATCTGGAATAATCAGCTCTAAGAGGAAGTTTCTATTAAAATTTGACCTCTTAAAGATTTGCTCTTTCTCCTGATTGCAGGACAAGGGTATGTGCAGGAAGGAATGATACCCTTCTTACTGCACCTGTTGTCACCTGATGGAGAATGATAGGAAGATGAAATGATAGATCTGTTGTTATTTAGTACAACGACTGCATATAGAAATTAAGGCAAATTCTGAGAATGGAAGTTGCCCTTTTCAATACAACAATCAAACAATGTAACAAAACTAATTCACCCCCTAATATCTGATATTTGGCTAGTGTAGAACTTCAGTTTACAACAGTGCTAATGCTTCAAGAATCATGGTTAACATCAATAATACAACAAGCAAAAATAAGAGAAAATACGCTTGCAAAAACTATTTAAAATTTACTTTTCAGCTTTTTTTTTTCTGTAAAATTGCAATGCCTGTAGAAAATTCTACTGTTTGGCATGATGCATGTTTGTATTTCAAATTTCACTCTTCTAGGACACATAGTGAAACAAAACTCTGTTATTGAATGAAAAAGAAAACCAGTAATTCCTCAAAAAATATTAATGAGAAAGTAATTCCTCAAAACAAAAATGCCAAATGAGAAATACAGGAAATGAATGACTTGTCATCTTTTAGAAAAATACTGCCAAACCTGTGTGCTTTTGCTGATTTCAAGGTTAAAAGAAAATGTCACCTAATATGGGAACTCTACTCAGTTGCAGACAGTGGGACTTAATCTATACTGAAGCTAAATATTCTATAAGTATGCAGTGAAGTGCAAAAAACAGCAATTGAAAAATGACATGATTAAATGGCACAACATGCAATCATTTGCTCTCAATTATATCAATGTATCTTCTTCATTTCAAGGAGTCAGGCAGAAATATTGTTTTTTAAATGCCTCTATTAAATTGGGCACCAATAATAAAATAGATGAGAGTCCTAATAAGCTCATTTACGTAACATACATCACACACCACAAAACTATTCTCTCCAAACGGGTTTGTTCATAGATTTGTCTCCTGGTTGTCACCAGTCTTGGCTATATTAAAAGACTTTAAAGGCACAAGGCTTGCAGACCATTCAGTGGAAAACCTTTGTATTTAACCCTTCAGAGATCTTCAATGATAATTATGGAGAAAGTATTGATATAATACCTTTGCTGTCACATTTTATTACGATGATGGTCACAACAGAATCTAGGACTGACATTTTAGAAATATCATCTAATTGCAAGTCAGAAACACAGAATGACAGTTTAAAGTAGATTATGACTTCTCCTAAAATAGTGAACTGGTTCTCTATTTCAAAGGCCTACTTTTAATAGCATTACAACCACTAAATTGCTACAGTGATCATTTCTTTCTGTAACTCACTGCTTAGCAAAGTGTTACAATACTTCTCTTACAAGTCTGAGTACAGTTCATATTCTCTGTGAACTGGGTGTATTCCTGCATATATTAAAATGGCAAGAAACTAGTAAGAAAAGATATTTAATTCTTGCACTGGCTTGAAGAGCATGTATTCTATGTATAATCTAGTACTTAATAGATTCATGTTAATAAATAGTTCACTAATTTCACTATCTTTAAAATGTACAAGGAAATTTGTATTTATTTGTGATTAATAATGTAAACAAATTAATTAAATAGGCAAATATATTTATTTTAAATAAAGTATCAATTTTAAAATAATATTCTAAAAATAGACACATTATTTCCCCCTTTTTTTTTTCAGAAGTGCATTGTCATACTGAAAAAAACCAGTAAGAAACCAGAATAAGTTCTCCTAGGCTCAGTTCACAGAAGCTGCTATTATATCTGTACAACATTCTCTAATTTCTTTCTTCCATTCATTATGCTTGTTTAAGTACTTCAAAATATTTGTTTGTAAAAATATAGTTGAATGGACTGAAATTTAGCTCACATTCCCATGTAACTAGTAATATGTAATATACTTCTTCTCGTAAATTAAAAACACTATTAAAATTCCAGACATATAAAACAACATGAAGATTAAGCTACTATAAAAGAAACTATAATAGCTTACAGATTGCTTGTATCATTATTAAAGCACTGGTATCTATTACAGTGTCTCCCTGGAATAAAGAAGGCACTTTTGGCAATAATCTGCTAAAAAAGTGCCCATTATTGCTAAGATGCTCCTATCTAAGCTCTAAACTAGCGTGCAATTACAGGAAGGTAACTTTTAAAAATAAAAGAAAAACAGTGTTGGATGTAAATGCCTTTTCCCTACTGAAATACAACATACCTTAACCAAGCATTATTTTTTTGTGCTTCATATTGGAAATTAATTAGATGCATTTTCACAAATATTTTTGAGCTGCTGTCTACACATGGCAAAGTTGGAGTTAACTTGGATCCAGGGGCAAGTCAAGCCATCCACATGGAGAAGCCAGACACGATGGTAGGAGGATCCATTTTCCTACTCTGGCACTGTCTGTGTTTATAAATGCCATCAGTTCATGCCCTCTTTTCATTCAGTTTGAGAAGTTGTCTTTCCAGGGAAACAGGTTCAAAGGAGAAACATTGAAAGAAGTGGTACAATTTGTTAGGGTTTCTTTCTTTGCTCCCAGAAAATGCTAAAATAACAGTAGAGAGAACACCAGACAGTTATGATAAATATCAGGGCTGTGTTTTCCTTTTATGATGAATCCTAAACCACACTGACCTAAAAGTCATTTTCCTGTTGTGGACAGACTTGAAATTTTTGCTATGTAACCACACTGGGCAGAGTTTCAAAAGAACATGTGTTGAAATTCAAGAGAAGAAACAAATTAAGGTACAAGCAAAAAGTTACAAAATCCAGTGAGGCATAAGTCAGGCTCAACTTTACTTTCAATTGTTGGAATTCACTTAGAATTACAGCTAAGAAGAAATGAAGACGTTTCTCAACATACATTTCACATTAGACGCAAAGAAAATCTCCAGTGTTATGTATGAGTTTCAGCCATCTTTCATCAACAATTTAAACTGTTAAAATTTTGTATACTGACTCAGTGCTACATAATAGTTCTTACAGGAAAAATTCTTTACGTGTAGGTGCACCAATACCTGTAGTCCTCATGCTGAAGTTCAGATGTTGATATTGCGCTTAATCCCTTTATTATCCTTTATCTACCACAAGTGGTAAACATGCATTTTTGTTGCCTCTGTGTAATGGGCCTGGCAGATTCCAAAATTCATTGTGAATTTACTCAATTCTGACCTACAGGAGAAAAGCATCCTGCCGTGCATTGGTATTTCCTTCTTATGGGAAAGCGGCAAACATAAAATAGACTAATATTTTGGAGACTTCAGAACAGGAGGGTGACAGTAAAGGGAAAATAAACACATCTATCAAGTAAGGAAAAATATTTTTTCTTAGGTATTTTTCCTGTGCCAGTGAAGCAAATTTAGCCTGGATTCAAAAACGTACAGCTTGAGCTGTTCAGAGATAAAGAGAGGAAAAGATATTATGGTACGGCCACGTGCATCTGTACACACACAAGGTAAACATATAGGCTTTTCTAGAAATGGTGTTCCTCACCTTATTTTAAAAAAGCCAGACATATCAGAATGGTTACACCCTTAAAAGATAAAAACATGATGCCCATTATTTTGCTGTGTCTTAATCATGAATAAATAAACCAACTTTTTAAATTTCAGCCCAAGACAAAACTAAAACTGTCCTATAAGAGAAGGCAATAGCAGAACCAAGCAGAGCCAGGCAGCACTGCACTCATGTGGGTTTAATCATATCTGAAGTAAGCTAGGCTAATTTATCATCTTGCTTGCAGGGGTTTTTTATTATTTATTTATTTATTTATTTTTGCAAGCGTTTGCATAAATATGTTATGCATACTAAATTAATTTGCTTGTACAGTTGAGGCAGACATGACCATTTAGCCCCAGGGCTATGACAAGTTTGGAATTAGAACTGAGGACAGAAATGAGTGATGTGGTCAAGATGAGCTGTGAATGGGAGTAAAAAAGCTGAAAGTTGTTAAAAGGCAAACTTCTGGATGAGGAGAATGTTTGCAGATGATGGCCTCAGAGGCTCAGCATTATTCATTTTGTTATTGCTCCTTCACCAGCCATTCTTCCATTGCTTGGACAAAACAGGATTAAGATAAGGAGGCTAGATAGGATGCAAACAAAGAGGGCACAGAAAACACTATTTCCTTCACTAATCCTCAGAACAGAGAACATAAGGAGGTTGCTTCCTTGCTTTCAGAACACATAAGTAAGCATCACTGTGGTAAAGGGAAGGTGGTACGCTACAAATGACACTGCGCTGCCAGCAATTGGTGAAATGCACAGAAAATCCATAAGAATAAAGGCCGAGCCTTCAGTTTTATTCTGAGGTGAGGAAATGCAGCACTTTCCTGACAGATGAGTAAGGGAACCATCCTGTTAAGAACAAGAATCCACATACTTGTTTTTCCCCACCGAGTTAATGCAGCTAGCATAATTTGCTGTCTCTAGTAATATGTTGCCATAGAATCATAGAATCACTAAGGTTGGAAAAGACCCACAGGATCATCCAGTCCAACCATCCGCCCTTCATCAATGGTTCTCGCTAAACCATGTCCCTTAACACAACATCCAAACGCTCTTTAAACACCACCAGGCTCGGTGACTCCACTACCTCTCTGGGCAGTCCATTCCAGTGCCTGACCACCCGTTCAGAGAAGTAGTATTTCCTAACATCCAGCCTGAATCTTCCCTGACGCAGCTTGAAGCCATTCCCTCTCGTCCTATCACTAGTCACCCGGGAGAAGAGGCTGACCCCCAGCTCACCACAACCTCCCTTCAGGTAGGTTATAGAGAGCAATAAGGTCACCCCTGAGCCTCCTCTTCTCTAGACTGAACAACCCCAGCTCCTCCAGCCGCTCTTCATAAGGTCTGTGCTCCAGACCCCTCACAGCTTTGTTGCCCTCCTCTGGACATGCTCCAGGGCCTCGATGTCTTTCTTACAGTGAGGGGCCCAAAACCGGACACAGTACTCGAGGTGCGGCCTCACCAGTGCTGAGTACAGGGGGATAATTACTTCCTTGTTCCTGCTGGCCACCCTGTTTCTGATACAAGCCAGGATGCCATTGGCCTTCTTGGCCACCTGGGCACACTGCTGGCTCATGTTCAGTCTAGCGTCAATCAACACCCCCAGGTCCATTTCCTCTACACAGTCTTCCAGCCACTCTGCCCCAAGCCTGTAGTGTTGCCTGGGGTTATTGCAGCCAAAGTGCAGGACCCGGCATTTGATCTTGTTGAATCCCATCCCATTGGCTTCAGCCCAGCTATCCAACCTATCCAGATCCCTCTGTAAGGCCTCGCTACCCTCAGGCAGATCGCACAGTCTGCAAATCCCATTCCTGACATACATCTCATACTTGTGATATATAATATACCTGATAAGGAATTCAGTAACACTTATACTGAAGGCTTGTTCTTTCTACATTCACATTCTAACTCATACTACACTGTACCCTGCAAATAATTATTCTAGTATCAATGGATTTCCTGAAAGCATGATACTATGTTTAGCGTGAGTAAAGGTACGAATATGTCTGTAATACTATTCCCTACTAGGACAGTGATCTATTAACTTACATGCAAAGATGAAACTTGGGAAACCTCTACAGTCCTGAAACCAAGGTTAGGCAATGGTCTACTAGGTCAATGATCTACCAATTAAAGAAAAACCTTCTCAGCAGGAATTAATGGCTTCAGAGGACACTATTCAATTAACAATCCACTAATATTGGAGAGATTTTCACTGGAAAACACAATGCTATGGCTCCAAAGGGACAGTAATGATCAAATAAATCATACAATGGTTGTTCTGAAAGTTATGCCTCCTACGTTATTATGTTGGCCCATGAACTCAGAGGTAGATGTTAGTGGTATGGTTGTAGAGGTTGAACCTTCCCTTCAATACTTTGTTATATATTGTTGTCATGCAACAGATGGCAGCAGAGTGGTAGTCTGGCAAAATGGCATCTGAAATGGAAGTACATATGAAGCAAATGTGTGTCACTGATTTCCTCTGTGAGGAAAAAATGGCAACCAGTGACATTCATCAACAGTTGCTGATCACATGGAGACTAAATAGTGGATGTGAGCACACAGAGGAGGTCGCTGGTGCATTTCAGCAGGGGCAACAGGGACAGTGGATCACCTCCACTGGTGCAGATTTGTATGAGTGTGGCATGCAGGCTCTTGTTCATCACTGCTGAAAATCATAGCCAATGGTGGTGACCATGGTGAAAAATAATGTTCTGCAGATGCAAATTTGCTCTATCAAACAGTATTATTGTACTGTTTGTATCTGTTGTAGTTTCCACAGAAATAAATAGAAGGCATTGCATTTGGAGCAACCTATGTATAAACAAATGCAGTAGCACAAAGTGAAGATGGTACAGGGATTTATTTAAACTATCTTGTATTTCGTGTCTACATTGTACTTGTTTTTTTCTAAATATTATCACTGACAAAAGAATTAAAGCTAAGAGGCCAAGGAAAGACCCTCACCTTTCACTTGCACTATACGTAATACAACTCAAGCTTTGCCTATTTTGAGGGAAAAGATTTCACTCTCTTTTACTTTTGTCATCTTTTGCTTTCTTCTCATTCTTCTTTTCCAAGCTTATAATAATTGAAGAGGAAGTTTCTGGATTTGGAGTAAATAGATATTCAAGGTAATAGCAGAATAAGCAGTTGCGTTTTCATTTGGGTGCATCAAAAGAAGAAAATCAATTGTATCACCAATGATAGGGACAAAAATAAGTGATGGAACTGAGAATGATCTATCAAAGGAAGCCAAATCAGCTATTCCCACTTCCATATATATGACTCTTCAAGAGACCATGACTGAGGAAAAATGTAGCCCAAGGTCTTCTTTCAGTTACCAACAACACAAAAGGCTGGAAAAAAAAAAAAACAACCTGTGAGCTATTTGTCCCTACAAAATTGCAGGTTTTACTTTGTAGTTGTGAGCCTGAAACGTCTTTCTCTGTACCCGAGGATATCTTTTTTGTTACTCAGCTTGACTCAGACCTCAAGTCTCACAAGCCTACTCATGGCATGAGAAATAAATGCAGACTATTCCAGTACCATAAGAAAGACAGGGACAAACATTAGTTGCATTGCCTTCTCCTCATCAGTTCCTGCTAACAAGAGAGCGTTTCAGATGAGAACTCTAATGCACATTCAAGAGGGCAGAGAGAAACTAAGGCTCAACTGTAGTTAGCAGTGGGGAAACCTCACAGACATTAGTAGCCAATCTTTTTGCAGTTGGCTCAACATCTTCAAGCCTCTCGAGTTGTAGAGATATTCCTACTGATTCTGTAAGAGGGATTTATCTGATCTAATAGAGAATTCAATGACTGAGCTAGACATTTAGATGCAGGTATTCTGAAGTACAGTTTACCTTCTCTATAGCCAGATGTCTAAAACAGGATTGATTAATTGCATCCCAAAAGCACTTATTTCTTTCCAAGTACTGTAAGTGAAGCTCAGACATGATCTCTGCAGTGTGTGTATCAAAAGCTAGCCTGTCTTATCCTACCTCTGCCATATAGCTATGCTATCTGCAGGGTAATCATGTTAATATACCAGAAATAAGGGGACATGACTTAAAAACAAACAAACAAACAAAAAAACATAAGAAAGAAGAAAGTAATAAATGAACTAGGTAGTAGCCTAAAAATAGCCAGTAGGCTACTCTCTCCTCTACTGAAGGCTTCATGCATTGCCATATCTGAGCTCGGCTGAAATCAGGCTGTTCCTGTTACTATAGGAACCTCCATCCCACAACCCAGTCCAGGAGACCACAGCTGATGCTGGATTAGAACTACATGCAGATGTTTTATGATACCTCTGTGGAAACATGCAGTATGTTGGATCTGACCACCCCTACTGGGTAGATCTTCTGTGTTCCTTTCTTTCCCTCAGAATTCACCATTCAAGCTTCAAAGTCCAAATAGGATGATGAAATGAAACCTGCTATCTCAGATCAGACATTTAATCCTAAACGGGAACTGTAAATTGTATTATTGTTGCCTTAAATAGGGAGAGCTTAGTGAAACACAAAAAGGAACTTTAAGTAAAAAGTAAAATAAATCACAATTTTTCATATGCTTGATTATTTTAACTACTGAGTGTTTACATACAAAGTATTGAGTATTGATATTTGAGTATGTTAAAATAAAAAATTGAGATTTAAAACTCCCTCCTCATGTTAGAGCCCAAATACCACACTTTTTGAAAAAAAAAAAGAAAAAAAGGCAACCTGCTTTACTTTGCATAGGTGGATTCTCATTTAAGTGACCTACAGAATTGCTGTGTTGGGATGGTAGGTTATGTAAATTAAGTCTGACTTTGCTTCAATCCTTTGTAAGTGGCATCAAGTTTTATTACACTTTGGAATTCTGTCTGGTTTTCATAAGATTTAATACTTTATGCCTTCCTGTTTATTGAAATTTAATCCAAACAAAATTTGGGTAAACATTTCTTCATCTGTGAAAAGACTTAGGGCTCTGAAGTCATACTCTTTCTGAGAAATTTATTAAAATTACTACAACATTTTTATCATCTGAGAGGTATAAAAAGGATTAAATGCTGCTTGACTTCTTTTGGACTGTCTGCTGGAAACTGTTCTGCATACATTTGTTACATGCACATTGAATTTCTGTAATTCTTTGATTGCAGCTCTGCCAGAAACATCATTCCAAAAATTGTAAAGCATCCAAAATGCAGTAGCAAAAGTGATTCCTGGCACCTGTAGGAACATTTTTCCAATCTCTGAGTCACCAAACCTTTACTCAAAGTTAATATTTTCCTTTGATTTCAGTGTGGCTATAATCCTATATGCTCCCAAACTAACTCACTTGTGTTTTAACAGAATTTTGCTTAACTGAATTGCTCTTAAGATGTACAGTGCTGACTTAGAGAAACTTTTCAGTTACAATGAAAAGTGTCATAAGAGGTGTCGATTAACTGGTCAATTATGAATTACCAATGTAATCTACATTGTTTCATCAGAATGCTCAGTTTCTTTAGGTGATGTTGAAATTAGAGATGGTGATCAAATATTCTGCTTTTTTAATGGCGTTGTGTCATCTGGCTCGCTCAGTTGCAAATTTAATAGAAGACAAAAACTATTCTTCTGTGAGTTTAGTCATTAGAAATAGCTACAAACATTAGATAATTTACAATGCTTAGAAGGCAGAGATGGCTACAAATACTACTTGCTATGGAATTCAATACATTATTGATTTTTAGAAATATTAAATGAGAAAGTCTTTCCAACATATTCTGGTACAAATGGTTTTGTCTGATTTCTGTAATGAATACATTGACTAAAGTCAATGGGAACTACAGGCCTTCAGTGCTGCCGAAAATTAGGCATCTCTTTTTTAAAGACTCAAATACAATTTTATGAGACAGGTCTGACAATAGAGCATGGTTCACATAAAACCAGATCAGAAAACTACATGAAATGCAACTTTAGTGTTGCCAACGAACATTAGGTCAGAAAATGCTCTGTTATGTTATTTTAACTAAGTCTGGAGGAGTCTTCTCTTTTCCTTAAGAAAAGAGGAGATTTATAAATCTGGCTACCAAAAAGAACAGGAGCTTTTCCAGCTTTATGTGTCTGAGAAGGGATATCAAGATGGATAGGTACTCACAAATCTATGCTTGTTCTTGAGCAGCTGGTCTGTAATCCAAAACCACAACAAATACCTTTTTAATGTTGATGGATCATTGCTCCATATCAAATGCTTAAAGTCATAAGTTTTATTACAAGTGACAGAAATATGTGACTAATTATTGAGGCTCTTTTGCTGCATTTTGCACAGAAAACAGCATGATTTTTGAAGTCTCAGACACATAAAAGCAAATGTGGCAGAACACTCCTACTTACAAGCCAATGAGTACACAAGTTCTGGCTAGATCTTACTCAAATAATGGGATTTACTAAAAATTTCATGAAAGAATGCAAATTCTTTTTAGTATTGTTCCTCATTCTTTCCTGTTCCAAGTCTCTCCTGACCCACAAAATTGTCATACATCATTAGGTTAGGAAATCAGTTGTGCCAATTATTAGCCTCATGACAGTAGGTTTTTCAGTTGCTAGAATTATGTGTTTACCTGAGAATCTTGTAGCTCATTTAAAAAGCATGGTTCTGATTCTGGCTGTTAGAGTTTCAGTGAAAAGCAAGAAAACACGAATTCCAGGAACTCAAAAGGCAAAACAGAAACAAAAAGGATGAATAAATAAAATAAATGTATGTTTGTGGTTAGGAAAATCTCATGAAATTTAAGTCCAACTCTTGATTTTCTTGGTCCAGATTAATCTGTTTTTCATGTTGCAGCAAATCAGGGGTAAAGCACCCACACGTCTCCCTTTGCAGCTGTGCAACTTGTGTTCACTATTTCCTCCCCATCTTTTTTAAAGCAGCCTGGGTTACGTTGTATTTGGAAGCTCGCAGTGTTGCTGTGGAGTGGCCAGCAAATGTCACTATGGACTGAAGCAAAGTTTTTGCCTCTGCCTTGGAACTAAATATGAAAATGAAACCTCAAGGAGGGCAGAAAACTGGCAGAATAGGTTACAGAATGGCTTTGCAGACTGGCTGAAAAACATTGCATAGAGATTACTGGGCCAACCGAAGTACGTAATATAGTTATCCCCAAACCAAGAAATACTGGACCTTACATAAGCTGAGTAATGACTGTAACTAATGATATTCTATTAATTCTAATATCTAAGTGTGCTAATAATAATGGGAAAAAAATCATTTAAACATTTTCAGCAGGATTTGAACTTCAAACAGAAACAAGAGACACTGATTAGCACAAGGATGCAGTCTGTTTGCATTACATATTAAAATGGACTATACAGAGTAGTCTAGAGGAAGGAAGGAAAAGCAGCCCTGCGGTTAGAACCAAAGACTAGGGTCATAGCAGCTGACTTCTTCCCTAGAACAGCCATTAGTTTTCTGAAAGCCTGAAAAAAAATCACTTAATCTCCTTGCATTTTATTTCTCCCATTTATAAAAAGGTGACGATAATTCCTACCTTTAAGGTTTAATGGGGTTTAGTTCATTAATGTTTGTACAGCAAGTACAGGTCCTTAGCAGCAGAGTATTGTGGAAATGTTTGATATTACTATTGCACAGCAATATCCCAAAAGAAAAGCAATGCTGTAGTACATTCTTTAATAAAGAGAACTCTCAAATTAATATGCACGATTTTTTAAAAATAAAATGGAAAAAGTCAAAATAATTTCCTATTAACTAGTTTAACAACACCTCCTTCCACCACAGTGTTGTCATCTTGGGTCCAAACTACGTGTGAACAACACATCCAACTCATCCTCGAAGTGCAAAATGAAATAAAAACACACAGAAAATGAAATAACTGTTTTTCCTAAGGCATAAGTGTAATTAAAAACATAAGATTATAAATGAAAATCAACAGCATTGTTGAGTTTATTTTATTAAAAATGTTTCTCTGTGCACAATGGCTATGCGTATAATTGGGATAGTGCTGTACAATAAAGTTCCATTAAGTAACAATGATTCACTTACCACAGTGAAAGCAGTAATAAGGTTAAACTCTTAAGTTAAGTGGAAAGTAAGTCAGTCTAAACCCCAGCAGGTTTCCTACTAGTGGCATCGCTAATGTTTTTGAAAATGTTCTAAATGTTCTTTCTCAAATATATGTATTATACATTGCAGTATTGTTAATTATATCCATTTTATCTTTTATACACTTCCCCAGGAGATCAGTGAAGAATGGAAAACTTACTTATAGTGGATTTCAGATTTAATGAGACAAAGATGGTTTAATATATATGACAAAGTGATGTGCTTTCACCATATTTGATAAGTAATTATTTTTTTATACTCTAACGGCTACCATTTTAAAAATAATTAATGTCCTATTTATGTAATTAATAGATAATCAACCAAGTAACAAAATATTCTGGTTACATCACAGTATGTGTGTACTATAATGCTCTGTTTAACATCTCCAGAGCTCTTGGCATGATATCGTATCATATACATATATATTCATACATATAAATTTAATTTGAAAGATTTACGCACATTCTGAATATGTAAGTAAATTTTTATAATAGTTATATTCATATATATGTTCATTTACATATATATTGCTAGGACCTTAAATACAAGTTTGTTAGAAATCAGGTTTTTAAATCCATAGTTATGCACTTATATAAATGCCATGAACTTCCACAGAAATAAGAACTATCCAGCATTTCCTATTGAAAACATGGGTCTGTTGCTGTTAAGTTCTGCAGGTTTATCAACATTTCCTTCATAATCACTAACATTTAACAGTGTGCTGATAGAACAAATAGAATCAGCATAACCTTTTCCCTAACAGCAGAAGACCAAGGATCAGAATAAAGACAAACAACACAGATGTAATAAAGAAGTTTAAAGTTGTATTCAAAGAAACATGCTCAGGAACCTGAAAAGAAAACCAACTTCATCCACACTGATGTAACTCTCCCCCTTAATTCTCATGACCGGAAAAAGAAGTACTGAAGATTGCCTAATTGAGAAGAAACACAGTTTTCCACTGTAGTTTTCTGGAATATTTGTCTAGCAAAATATTTATTTGGAAGTGTTTGTAACCTGCCCTTTGAGGTGGATATTCAATAAATTGTCCATTGCTTTAAGAGCACTGTTGCCCTAGACACTCTGGTGTACCAGTGAAAGAGAAAAACATCTCCAATACTTGACAATTACTCATGATTTGTTTCTTATTCTTTGGTCAAAGATGACTTGCAGAGTAAAGTGACCTGTAAGGATGACTCAGATGAGGGTTTACTTAAAAGTCATAGCTATGAACAGAAGAAAATCACATAGTTCCATCAGATTTATTTGCTAACTTGATGGCCCTGTCTCCTAAACTGGCCCTCTACTTTTGGGGAGTGAAACAAAACATAAGACCTCTGCTATGTCAGCTGTAAAGCTGAATGCTGGCCTTCTGTTGAAGGAGCTTATCCACCTGTATATAGCATAATGACTACACTTCTTTTCCCTCCTTTCAATAAATCTCCAGGCTTAGGCTTTAGATGTGGCCCAGACTAACTCAAATCTTATAACGCACGTCTTTTTCTACATATCTGCTCATGACAAACTTCAATATTTTCTCAGCTATGCTAAATTTATACTTCTGTAAATTTAACCTCAAATGGGCTATTCCTGACTTATGTATGCAGAGAAATAGGCTATTAAACTGATGGCCACACAACATACTAATTAAAATAACTTATGTAGGAAGCGAAATTCAGAATGAAGCTTCTCATAACGGAACTTAACTTTATAGTGAAGCAGAAATAAAGCATAACATCACTTATCAACTTTGGTGATTAGCCCTGTAAAGATCTCTTTTGAAAAAGTTAAAGAAAAAATATTATTGCAAAGTTTTAACAAAATCAAAATGAATGAACACTTAATACATAAATGAAGGCTAAAATATGCGTGCATGATAACATATGTACATACATTGCATTATGATATGTATAATCTAAATATTTTATCCTACCATAAAGAAGAGTATCTATGAAAACTATGACTGTTTTTTTATTACCTTAAAATATTGCAGTTGTTTCTCAGCATTCATTGTTCCTTCATTTTCTTGTCTCAGACAGGAATTGAAGATGAAAAGCTCTGTATCTCTCAGCCACCCTTTCAGCTCTTTGATCCTGACCTCCAGCTGCCTTACCAGGCTGCCGCTTTCAGGCGAGAGCAGGTCACGTGGACCTAACCCACTGTGCCCTACCATTGTGTCTTGGATCTTCTCTCCTAGGGTTTTCTAATACATCAGATAAAGAAAACATAGATTAGTCTTATGCACCAAAACACATACAGGTTAATGTGCAACAAGAAGCATCTGTTAAATGACTAGAGAGGTTTTTATTTTTAAATTACTACTAATATCAATCAATTTCACTCTTTGTTTCCTTCTTTCAATCAATTTCATATTTTGTATCCTTGTTTTTCACTAACGCCACAGTGTTGTTCTCTATGGGTCACTGACTTTGCTGGAAGCATGATAAATCAATGTTTATTAGTAGCAGCTATGGACAGAGAAGACAAAATGCTACATAACTTCATAAAGTAGTTACAGAATTTGTCAGCTGCTTTAGATACTTATGACCATAGGACTTACTGGTTTCTCGGCTGTAAGAACACAAAATATAGCAAGCAGTGAGCTCACCAATCTCCTGTGCATCTATGTTTTTAGGGAAACACTGCAATACTGAAATATTTCCAAGGTACGAACTGTCAGGTCACAGTTTCCAAACGTGCAGCCCTGAAGTTGTGTACAAGTACAATTAGGTCACATAACATCTTGCTTGCTTTTAAAAGAGGATGAACTCACTCAGACACCAATAAGCTAGAAATTGCAAAGCCATCAAACCAATTATTTAGGCACCTAAATTTGGATTTAAGTTCTCCATGTTAAGCATCCACTTTAAAAATAATGGATCAGAATAAACATTCACCTCTGATCATTAATGAAACTAATTAACTATAGCTTTTCAAAGTAGTACTTCTAAAAAAGGAACTGCTGAATACCATTTTGATAGCAGACACAGTGACAGTAATGAATATTCTGAAGAGGCCAGAAATAGGAAGTTACCTTCCTTTTTAATATTTTGAAAGGCAATCATTTAAGCATCACAGAGGAGATACGCAGTTGCCTGCCTCTACTATGCCTAGCAGTATTTTATCTGACCTATAAGCGGCTGTCAGTCTGACACTTATTATAAGTACTAGATCTGTGTTACTGATTGTAGAATACTCAATATACACTGACAATCACATCCTGTAACCTTTTAAACTGATAATTAGCAGCGGTTAATTGTTGTAACATGAAGACATGGTTTTAGGTGACCCAGTATGGCTGTCTGTTGAAAATCCACCCTTCATTAAGTTACTGGAATATAATTTATCATAATGAACTTAGCTTCCAAAAATAAGCTTAAAAACGCAAAATTAGATCAACAGACATTAATCTACTTTGTGGCATTCAGTAAACAATGTCTTTAGGAGATCATAACTGAAAAACATGCTTTCTTGGCACCACCCTTCTATTTTCATGGTGCAAATATTGATAATTTGAAGACCCTCAGTGGAATCCAGTGCTAGCTATTGTTTTTATGCTGTAACAAAAGTAGCAGCAGGAGGTGAAATCAATGCCCTTGGAGGGTAGGGTCACAAAAAAGAATTTATTGCCACTTTTTTGTTCTGGAACAGTTTGCAATCATAAATTCTTCATAAACAGAATACTTCAGAGAATGGTCCGTCTTCATAAATATACGACAGAGGACATCAATTTCATTTAATTCACAATTTGTGTCAGCACAGCAGATGCCAATGCCTGCCTTGATAGGGTTGTTTAATATGCAATTGAGACAGAGTAATATTCAGCACAGGGGACAAAATTTCACAGATTAAACTGTACGCACCACTGACATTTCATTCTAATGTATTTCCATTCCACACTGTTCACCTTAGATGAAAGTAATATTAAAAACCATATCCCTCTATTTTACCATTGTTAGAAGTTAAAATCCTTGTCTTTAATTTTTTTCATGCCAATTAAAACATAATCATGCCAATTAAAACAGTATGCCTACCGCCATTAGTTTCTGTGAAGACTTTTTATTAAATTAAACAAAACTCTATCAAACTCTGCTTATTACTAATGAAATTGCATTTAGCAGGAAAACAGCAATACTTATTTTTTTATTTTTCTGTAAATGCTGAAATTAATTGCAAAACTTAATCTAGAGGTATATTTTAATCTTAACACGCAGAGAAGAGGGGGCTTCAATTTTTTCTTAAGAAAGAGTTTGCTTAGATTTTTATAATTGTTATCACTTACTCATCACTTGTATCCTACCAGCTGTAAGCAGTGCAACTGAATTAACCTGATTAAATACATTGAATGTCATAAATACAAGGCTAACAAATAAAATTATTTTAAAAGTTGTCATGAATAGATGTAAAAGAACAGTTTAGTAGGTCCCATTTTTATTAGCAAATGTATTCTTGTTCAAATACTTCAAAAATGCTACATGTTATAATTATAATTGGAAAATAATAAGCTCACTAGTTAGAAGACAACTTTTAACATTTTCTGACAATTTGCAGATTTAGAGAACCAATCAGTTAGAAACAACTTTGCTGAACTAAAAGAACTCAACCCACTCTAAAATGGCTATTGTATTACCAAATAAGCTAAAGAGACACAAGTCAGTATTTAAAATGATGCTGGCAAGTTGCATGTATGGCTTACTCAAAATATATTAGAAATGTTTTTTAAGGTCAGATAATAGCATGCAAAATTATGCAATGTGACTGTATTGTTAATATCACACATCTATAATTAATCATTTAAAGTAATTTATAAATTTATCTTACCCTTGATTTGAAGTGAAGGCAATTAAGGAGAGAAGTGGATGGAAAAATATACAGTTTGACCTCTCTCTCTCTCTCAGCTGTTTTACAACAATAGGACTACAGTGTCTCCTGCATGGTGCCATCCCTGGTCTCTGGGTAACAGAATCTCTATATTGCTTTTTTTGCCAGATTCTTGTATCTCACTCTTTGGCTGAGACCCAGCCCATCATAGCGTGAAATGAATTACATGAAACTTTTCTGGCTTTTGTCAAAAGTGAGCTGAATACAGCAGTATGAAACATATCCTGGCTGTATTCTAAGCTTCAGGTATTCAGATTTGTACAGAATCTGCATATTTGTTTTTGAGCCATCAGAGTGACCTGAAATATGCAGTGACAACCCCACTTTTCATCTTAAGAGTATAGTAAATAGTTAAACAGTAGATGTCTCTAACATGTACCTTCAGAATAAATTCTATTAACATTCACTCAAGCATGACAGTCAGTGTATATCAGATATACTGCATTATAGTTGACTTGGTGCATACCCGTAATACATGGCATATTTTACTTACATTTTTTATGTATTAAAGAACTAAAATTATTAAAGTCAGACAGGAGACAAGCATGGAATAAAAAAAAAATCAACACAAGAGGAAAATACTATGGAGTTTTTATAATAGCATGAGTAGCTTGTTTGAAATGTACGTGGTGAATTGAAAGAGAGAGATATTTGTGCCTCAAATTAGAAATCAGACAGACAGCGTACTTCAACACACAAAAATGTACACATAACCCACAAACAGTAATAAAAATGCAAATACCCCGAGCAGTTCCCATTTTTCATTAATTGAATCCACTTTTTCAAGGAGATCATTTGGTAGTAAAACACCACTTTTCTTCAGAGCTTCAACCTTACTGAGCAGTTCCATCTTTTTCGGTTGCCTGATTGACATTTCTACACTGTACCTCTAAAAAGAAAATAAATAGATAATATTAGCTACTGTGACGAGTCTTCTCTACAAAAAAAAAACCCTGAACTTTAATTCTATGTGTCCAGTTGATTGCACTCACTATGCCATTCCCTCTCTCTCTTGTTTTTTTTTTTTTTTTTTTTTTTTTTTTAAAGCACATAATCTTCTTATTAGGTATCTGAAGAGATTTAGGTACCAACCACATTGTCTTCTGGGTGACATATAAATGCAGGCAGTTAGTGATTGATTACACTTAGTAATATCCACTCACTCACAATATTCACTTGTGCGGTAGCATTCACTAACACCCTCTCATCCAAAGCTTGATCTGCCTTTGTCTCATTCAAGGGAGCTGGGAACTTATTTTCCAAATATGCTACTTCAGCAGGTACCACTGAGTCTCTCCACTGAAAAAAGCCCATGGAAATAATTTCAGATTTAGGTTTTCTGTGAAGTTTATTTCTCTTCCCTCTGCTTCTGGGTTTTGTCTCATACGCGGGCCTTAAAGATTGCAGCACATGAAAATGTGGGAGCATCGCCTTAGAAAAACACTTCAAGGTAACTCCCTTGTAACAGAATAGAAGTAACTTGATTTTTATTGTATCAACCAAGAGTGAAATGGCATAAAGCCACAATGGCCACAGTGTGTATAGAGTCCCGCAACAACGCTTTATTTCCTCCACTGTTAAGTATTATTTAAAAAATGAAAAAGATCAGAGATAACAGCACTAAAACCAGAAACTTTTTACAAAATCAATTTAATACAAATTTCTAAATATTTTAGCTGTATGTGTAAATATATAAATGTGATATACTCTATTAAAATGTATTCTAATCTAGAGATGCACAGGGGAATACATATCTTTTTAAAAAGTTTATTCTCTGAAAACCTGAATTGTTGAATGTGACAGCTACTGCAGTGATCAATTAGTAGCTGGTATGGTACATTAAAAAAACCCAAAATTTAAACACAGGCATATACTCATAGACGTGTTGTAGCTATAGGTAAGCTAATTCCCTCTCTGTCTTACATACAAACTACTCATTGAAGTAGGATTTTGGTGTAGTCAAAATCACACCTGTTAGTGTTAAAGGAGAATTCAACACATATTCTTACAAAGGATTTTACAAGACATTCATAAATTATGCAGAGTTATTAGCAAATTACATCCTAAACATTAAATTTCTTTGCTTTATATTCAGCCAAGAAAACTGGTACAGCAGCTCACTCTGCAAATGCTAGTAACTGGGCTAAGTATAAAAAATTAAATGTGAATCAGGAATGTTTAAAACATGGGTGCCTTTTCCAGATCCAGGGAGATGCTCTGTAGGAAAACAAAGCAAAAATACAATTGGAGACAGCTTAAAGAAAATAATAAAGGTGTGAAATCACTGTTTCAGCTAACAGGTCCTCAGCATTTCCATGCATATGTTTGCATATTGTTAGTTTCATATTTTAATCTTTCATTTGCACAACACATGCACATCATTTGTATTATGTAAACTTCAGCAAATATTAGTCATTTGTGGATCACAGAGCAAATGTTTTAAATGAGGTGATTTAAACCATTTCTCATTATTAATGAACACTGATCAGGTGTCTGTGTATCCAAAATTACATGAATATGCATAGTAAAAAACAAGGAATTGTTTGTAAAGAATTTGCCTTGTGATACAGAGTGTGCTGTGACTACAGTTTCAGAACCGTACAATATTAGGTATCCACCAGATTTGGCACTGGAAAACTGAGGTCTCAAAGGGACAATGCCATACTATTGGACTGAAATGTTCAACAAGTACTTTTCTTGGTCCCATATCTTTGCCTTTTCAGCTAGAATGGTTTACTGGAGGTGATTACAATCTTCTTCATGCAATCTGATTTCTATTTAAAAATGATATAGCTGAAAAGGATTTGCATAATCATTTCCATGAGTACATGTAATATCAAGGGGAATCCAGAGTCCAATTTGCTAGGCACTGAAATCCAGTTCATGTTACTCCCTTTCTTTTGTCAAGTGAATTAATAGACTGAGAGAGTCCTCTAGCTGTGTGAGGCTGGCGCAGGCATAGCTGGCTAATGCCTATCACCTGTTACAGGCTGCTACAGGGTGGGCTGGGGTTGGTAGCGGTCCTGGGGTGGCATAGGACCAGTAAAGAAGAAAAAATACAGTAAATGTTTCGTAACTACAGTGTTCTTGTTAATACAGAGATGTAAGATGTTTCATTTAATTTTGGACCAGATGAAATAATGCAGTGCAGCATAATCCAAATAGTGTGATGATGTTATTAAAGGGTTATTACATTAAAAAATAAGACAAATTTTATGTACAATCCCTGACTTTGTCACCATGTAACCTACTGTATAAATAAACATGATGAAAGCGTTGATTGACAGAAAATGCATTATATGATAACTGTAAAATATGAAAATATTCAGTTCACTATTACATATATAGGTATGTGACTGAGAGTCAGTATTGTTTCATTTCTGGATACTTAATATGCAGTATGTATTTTAAGTTAAGGGAAGAGCTTAATGTTAGGAGGTATAGTTTAAGTACTGATAGCACTACATGGTATTGCTAATGCTATTTTTTAATCCATTAAACACCTACATTCTAAGCAGTTGCATGGAAAAAATTAGCTAGCAGTTCTATCAGTGCAGCACAACCCTAGTCTGGTAGGACTTCTTAATCCTGTGGTGAGAAGATAATTTAATCTTCAGATTCATTCTTTCCTCAGCTTTAAGTGAGCAAAGGCTGCTCCATTGTGACAGTCTGTGCATGCTATGATATAGATTACTGTTTAATAGGCAAAAATAAGATTAAGAAAGTAAAGGTTCCAGGTTTTTTTCAGAACTGACATAATAATAAATAAATAATATTTAATTTCTCATGACACTTTGCATGTTAAAAAATTGGGAAAAAAATATAATGAAATAAACCTGCAAAATATTTACAGCATGATTAGCTGCATGCATGCATGGCTGGCTTTGTGCTCCTGAAGCCACTCAAAAGAAATTCAAAACACTGTTACGTAAGTTAAAGCATTTGGGCTTTTCATTCCCTCTCTCTCAATATGATTAGTATTTCTCAAAATAAAAACAGTGGAGTTTAGCAAAAAGCAGTAACATTTATGAATAAGTTTGGCAAAATATTTAAACCACGAGAAGTTGAATTCCAAAACAAAGCAAGTTAAATTTCCTTTGATAAAAATGTTTTACAAAACCTAGGCAGGCTTGATTGAGACACGTTTTTTGACACTTTAATTAAACGACACCCTTTTTCTTTTCTTTAAAAAAATTATATAAAACATTTTTTGTTTGAAAAATCACACCCGAAAATTCTGCCCAAATGGAGACTGGAACAATGCCTTGTAACAGTGTTAATTGTCACCATGGAAACCAGAAGAATAAGCCATTTTGAAACTGGTATAGAAGGCACACATTGAGCAACTCAAGCATTTTTCAGCCTCCTTCAGTGTTAAGGAACAAGATGCCTAGTCACTGAGAGGTCAGAGAAAGAAATCATCATGAAAGGTTTGTAGATGAGCACTGTCTGGTAAGCAATAAAAAAATCTGTACACAGTTAACAACTCTGTAAGACTGCAGCACACCGCATCTTTCAGAAAGAGAAACATCACAAAAAGATGATCAGGACGAGGGTGCAGATTCCACTTCTCAAGCAAAACTTTAGGGCAATATTATGCGAACCTTGCCCCTAAAGCTCCCTGGGAATTCTGTTGTTGTAATAAAACTTCAGAAGAGGAAAGGAGAAAAAAAAAAAAAAAAAAGCCTGCATGATGGAATTCAAAATAATGCTCTAAAAGCACACAGAGAGATTAAGACATCCATTGTAAGACTTTTGTATGGTGCTTCTGTTGGTTATAGTGAAAAGAGACCAGACATACTGAACACACAGTGGAGCTATGGCTACGAAGTACAGAAGAATTAAGCCAGTGAACTTTCTCCATTATTGGAATAAGGGTGTGCTATTTGTAGATGTTCTGCATTCCATCATTCACATACTAAAAAAGCACCTTCAATCAAACGCTACTGCGCCACAGACAACTGAGATCGCGACTCAGTGACTTCCGGTTTATTTTTTACCTGGATTACATCTTTAAATTTTAAAACTTTGCCTTTGGAATGATTTGGCTGAGGCAGACACAAATACACACACATGCACAGTCAGTATGTGTACGCATTCAGCGGTGACACACATTCACAAAAAATGCTATATACATAAAGCAAATACACTGCAAGTAAATTCATCAAATACGCAATATAAATACATGTAAACGTATAGCCATGCATATATAGCAATATTTGTCCATCATCTCTTCACACACATTCTCATTTTGCTTTCTGGATAATGTTTGCACTCTTCATGCTAGGCTTCATGGTGGCCCCTTAGGAAGCCCATGCCTAATGCCATTCAGTGAAGAACAAAGAGTCTTTTTATTCCAAAGTCCAGGGTCCAAAGCTCAGCTGTATACAAGCAAAGTGAAGGAATCTGCTAGAGGCCAGCCTCCCCTTCACAATAGCTCTTAATGCTTCTACCTTTTTGGTACTATCAGTGTGAAATATTTTAGAAACCGTCTAGAAGCTTAGTTATATTTCTTATGTTGTCAATAGTACTAGAACCTCTGGACAACATTCGAGATCTCAGCTGAGTGATCTGTCTAGATAAATAGCAGTTGCTGCTTCTTGCAAACTTCATGTATTTCACTATTAGCAATTTATGGCAAATAATTGCACAGGGAAATTATAGAGACTCCTACAATTGTCCTTGTAAATTAATAATAGGCTTTCCTGATTGGGATAAATTTGCTGCTGAGCCTTTGGAAAAATTAAAAAGTGCAATGTCATTTAAAATTGCCAGAACTCACACAGCAAATTACATCTGAGGTTAAGAATCAGTTTTTCCTCTCCTAGTTTATTCCATTTGCACGATCTGAAAATCATATTACATTGGCTATGTATTGTTAATTGGACATAGATTGCATTATCTTTAATATAAATCAAACTACAAATACTAAAATGAATTGCAAATTCTCTAATAGAAGATCATAAAACAATCTTTTTTAAGTATTCCCCATTAATAATTTAATTCCAATTATATCACTCAGAAAACTCAAGAAGGAGAGCGCTAACTTATTTCCATTTGCTTTCCCCCCCTACAAATAAGCACAGTAGTAAAATATGTATTTGTGTGAGTGAGCGCGTGCGTAAGTGTGCACGCCTGTAAAACAAGACAAATCTTAGCACTTTTGTCTTAAACCCTCACATTTTTGTTTCAGAATGTAACAAATGTGGATTGCACTTCTGCAGCACATTCCTTTTCCCGGCAGCTGGAGAAATAAACACATTGAAAGAAATATTAAGTAACTTCATGAACTAATTTTTCCCTACATTAAAAAATTATTCAGTCAATACCCGTTGTTCTGTCTTTTTCTTAAGGAAGGTGATCCCAACACTTTAAATTTTACTATAAATGTAATATCTTTTTGAAGACTTTGTATGCCCTTTAATGAATTTATATTAAATATTTAATACTGTTTAGGGCATATCCACTACTACCAAAAACAGTTATATTCCCAGCAGTCCCACTGTTTCAGGCAGAGGGCTTGATTGATCCTCCTAGCCTGAATTGAGTAGAATGAAAAGAAGCAGTTGGAAAATAGCTGCAATCATTTAATGCAGATGACCTCTGACAGGCTCACAGCTCTTCTATCTGAACAGAAATTTGCATGGGGTCTCTGTGCAGAGGAACAATGTAACCTAAATGGTAGACAATCTTTATTCTAATGAAGTGGGTGTCAAGGTCAATGTAAAACTGCAATGATAAATGGTGCACCACTAGGCAAGAGAAGTTGCATAGGCATTGTAGTGCTTTCACATTAATTGAAGGCTGAAATGCACTGAGTGAAAGCACAAGACTCTCTTTTCACCATAATGTGTTAATGCACAAATGTTTAAATGTTTTATTCAAGCCTCTAGCCTGTTGGCTCAAATCTTATTGCAAACAAAAATACAATAGTTGGCCAATAACCAGAAAAATAGAACTTTTTATTAGCTTGCCTTATTTCTTGAATCCCTAACAACTTCCACAATCTACTCAGAGTACCAAAAGAATAACAAGTCTCCAGACACCTAATGTAATTCCCATGATCCTTCTTCTATTTAGGATATCTGTCTTTAATTAGTTCCAAACAAGCAACCCTTTAGACAACTCTTCATTAGATACCATTCCCAATGAACTAGCTGCAAGAAGAAAAGTCATGCTTCAATATTATTATTTCCTAGATTCCAAGTTTTCTTCTAGTATATAGTTAACATCTCCAGGTGCCTTTTGTTCTCAGTAAGAATTAGACCAGTAAAACTGGGTTTTGTAATGCAAAGAGTTGTGTGCCTGGAGTGGGGACTAAACTACAATCTGTTATTGTGGCTTTGTCAAAACTGCAATACAACTATAATTATAGTACTTCATCAGCTGATCAAGCAATTTGTAGAAGGCAGTGCATTTTGCCTTATAAAAATGAGGAGGACAGTAATCTGCTTTTTAAAATCCTGAGCTGCTTAAGCTTGTTAAGGGTATATTGTTTGCTAATACACTCATTAGCAGCCAAGCATTTTAACTTCATCAATTAAATGGGAAATGGTGTTGCACGATTAGTTTCACAAAATGCTAAAATACAGATAACAGTTTGCAGTTAAGAATTTCAGAAAACTTCTTTTCACCTGCAAACTGCATTAGGCACTTCAAAACATTCTGTGCACTGAGATACACATGGGTGGGGAACTGGGGGGGAGGGTTGTGCATAAATGTATGTGGTGAAAACCCTGCATCTAGTTATGAAGCTAATTTTATATATATATATATATATATATGTATGTATACACACATACACCCACTTCCAATTTCCTAACTCCCATAAGCATTGCTGTTAAAGCAGAGAGTCATTGCTGACACTGATGAACATTACTCCTCAAGTAATCCCTGGGATGACAGAAGTTCATTCCTGTGAACAGCAGCACGCAGTTTCCCTGTATCAAGAAAGGGCGCACAATATGGATGATAATTTTTGAATATTTATCAGCCTTTATAGTTTTAGGCTCTTCTGTGCAAATAGATGCTAACAATACGCTTACAGTTATTAGCCAAGGAGCTATAGCTTGTTGCTAATTAAGGAGCCACGGCACTTTCAGTTTGCAGAGGGCTGAGTGGCATGCAGTGCACAACGCCATTTCCATGTCACAGCTCGGCTGCACCAGTGTATTTTCCATACAGAAATCAGTCTTTTGGATATTGCAATTCAGAGAATAAACTCCAGCAGGGGAAAAAAAAAAAAAAAAAAAAAAGGTATCGTGTAAAGGAAAAAAAAAAAATAAAAGCACGTTAGTGATGAAACTGTTTAAAAAACTGTACAGCTTCATCTGTGTGTGATTTGTCAGGTCTGAAGCTTTGACGTGCCCAAGGGGCAGACCCCAGCGGGGAGTAGGCTGCAGAGCTAAATAGCTGTGAAAGAAGTCTTAATGTAGGATGGAATTCAAACTAACCTTGACATGACCTCAGGAAAAATATGCAAAAAGTAAAATGAATGCACTCTGCAAGATACATCCTAATTTCGTGGCCAAGCTGGTTAGTTTCGCAAACATAACTGGGGTTTTAAAGGCAAAATAAAATACAAGAAAAGGGGGAAACTTTGGAATTCAGAGTAAAAACTTAAGCTGGCATGGTGTTACTGTGGAGGCATATGAACCATTTGGAAACAATCCAAATAAAAACCAACACTGAACAATATTGTTGTCAGCCTGTCTATTCAGGAAAATTGTTTTTTTTAGGTTGAATATAAATGACACAAAGCCAAGATTACATCATTGCATTACAAAGTCTGTTGTGGCTTTTAGCTGAACAAGCCTCATGGATCTACTGGCTGATGGCAGTAATTCAGTAAGAAGTTTTAAGGGCTTCTTTTTCAGCTTTGTTACTCTAAATATAGGGGAACTTTCTTTAAATGCAGATTATTTAATTTTTCTTTAATCCATATCCCTGAGCTTGCTCTGGAAGCTTACTACATGATACAAAGAATAAAAATTTGAGTGGGGATATTAAGTCTTGATTTGGCTTTATTGTGCATTTTGCCCATCCTGCTCAATCCTCAGTTAAGTAGGAAGACATCCACCCTAGCGCAGCAGCCAAGAACTGGCTAATTCACTAGATATATGGAAATTTTAATTGAGCATCAACTTGTGTTGATATTCAATCCCATTACCTTTGCAATACCAGTTATTTACAACACTATTAACCTGTTTTTAAGTATAATTAAATCACTAAGAAAACACAAAATACAACACATTGAATTTGCAAGGACAATTAAATATGAGGTGCATGAGATTCCACTAGATCTACAAGTAAAAGACAAACCCTTTTGGCAGATGGTAACAGAACATGGTCCCACAGTAGGGATTGTAGTGCAGTTCAGGTGTATTTCATATCATAACAATCTACTGATCCTATAAGCTGTCCTTTAACTGGTATCTTTGGCTGATATCCTAAGGAATTTCTGAGATTAATCCCATGTTGCTTTGACTAATACGATAAGGTATTTTTCACAACTAGCACCAAAGGTGCAACTTTTGGCATAGGCTAATGTATATGCAATTTACAGACATGCTTAAAATATCAAATTTGTATTTAGCATAATTTACATTTGTTTAGTGTCTGAAGAATAACTGATGTAAAATAAATTAAAAAATAGTGCTCTTTAGGAATTAATAACTACTGTATCTTTGGATTACTGATCAAGTATTTTTATTTACTGGGGAAAAGATTAGATCAACGGGATTCCAAAACATTGGAGAAGGCAGTAGTTAGCCCAGTGTTGGTCAGAAAATGTATTTGATGACAGGGAGGCTGTAGGAAACACAAAGGTGGAGATACACCTCTCCCTGGCTTGATATCCTGAAATGCCAACTCAGAATGTATCAAATCTCATACTGTTACATTTTTACTTTTACATTTTTACAAAATAATACACAACAATGTAAGATTATGGAGATTTTTTGAAGATAATCAAAGAAACTAATTTATAACCTGAAATTCACATCTTATCCTCCATTCTGCTAAGCTGCGCCTACTTGTGCGATATGCATGAAACATAAAGTTGGAACTCCTCTACAGAAGGATTTAATTCCAAATGCACAGCCTATTGTCAGGCTGTGTGTTACAGGCTGTGTTTTATTTTGAAATGGATGTTTCTGCACATTTATCTTTCTCAGGCTGGCTCTTCTGAAGTCCTTACTCCATCGTTACTCAGCCAGAATGCTAATGGCAGGCAGTAATAACCTCCCGTGAGTGAAGTCCAACTGAAAATCGACAAATAAATTATCCTGTCTTCTTGCAGTACCTACTGGGATATGTTTGAGGGTAGAATATCTCTGGATCCTTCTTCTTACCTATTTGTTGTATTGTTACACAGGAGAAGAAGCTGTCAACTGCAAAAAGAGCCAAATGGAAATCTAAACCGACACAGGCAGAACTAAAACTCTCTACCAAAGAGCAGGAGAATTCACAGAGGAGCTCTGGGATCCAGATGGCTCTCTCATCCCACCACTTAAGGCACACTTTCTTTAGTAACCCACGTAACTAGACCTTGTCAATTGTAAGAAAGGAAAATCATCCCTTGCCTTTGGCGATAACCCTGCAATCTCTGACAGTCTGGTGAATGAACTCATGCCAAGGATGGACAGATTCTGTGTAGCTGGCTTGGACTCTAACATCAGAATATGTGGATCTGAGTTCACAACACCTGTAGTATGTAGCATAACAACACGATCTTTATTGTATTTGAACTTTTTTCTACACAACAGAATTTACACCTGTTTGAGAGCCCAAGTAAGGTGCTGCTTAGAAAGGTGCAGCCTGGTGTTGACAGCAGATTTCTTAATTTGCCCCAAAGTTATAATGAAAAAGGACATTCTTATTTTAAATTCATATTCTGTACTATATTAAGTAAAGTGAAAGCTAATAGTTTTTATAGTTTGCTATTTGATTTGTTCCTTATAATTTCCCGTGAGTTATGTCAAAGTCAGCACACTCAGCAGGTCCACTAGGAGTGCTAAAACATCTACACTGACTACCTAAAACGTTGGCTATCACTGTAATTTCTCTTACAGCAATGCCATTGCAATGTACTGCATCAAAACAATTACTAAACCATGCTAAAAATAAAGTTGTATAGTTAGTCCCATTTTATCATCTCCAGACAGACATTCTGAACTCTTCAAGAGACATGGCAACTAACAGCTATTCACTTCTCCAGTACAAATTAGAGTTATTAAAACAAAAGGAGGAAGTTATCATCGCAGTGACATTATCTGTGTTAACAGCAGACAAATCCCATGTTATACTGAATTTTTAAAGCTAAGTCAATCTTCCATTTTTAATATTATTCTGCGATAAGCATAGTACTTTTAAATAAAAAAAAAAATCTTTCAAGTTGAAAAGTTATTTTTATGATCAACTACAAACTGTTTTCAAGAACAAATTTATAATGGAAATGCTGACACAGCCTAAACCATGCCTGTGTGAATGCTGCAGAAACAGCTATTTCGGGAAATATTTTTAGCATTAGGAAAGGTTCAACGTTGTTTAAACCTGAACTTATTTTTCTACAATAGCAAGTAATGTTAACAGCATGCTGAAAATGTTAAGGATAAGTGTACAGTGTCAAAATAGATTGAATCTCTCCGAAAACTGGAGATTCAAGCTTTTTAAACATAATCCAGATGTTTGGCTTTTAATCACATTTCAAGAAAGAGGAAACTTATGCGATACAAAATTCATACATGCATATTTCATTAGTGCCTTTCCTATCACTGAATTAAAAATTTCTAACATATGTTTTCCTCAAACAGATAATGTTTTAAATTAGAAGAGTTGGCAAGAAGTTGTACACCTCACAAATGTCACTGAATTATTATAACATGGAAGAAAATATTTCATTTTTTTACGTTATTACCAGCTTTGATAGTAAATGCCACAGCAGCAATCACTTTTTCCCCCATTGGTAGGAAGTCCCTTAAACAAATCTAGTGTATAAAGATGGCTGAAAAGCAAGAACTAACAACTTGTATTCTTAAGAATACCTGGTAACAACCTCATGGACATATGCATATCTAGCACAGATGCTTTCTCCCTTCCTCAAGTACTGATCTAGACAGCACAATGCTGTGCCCAAACAGCTTTTTCAGTAAGAGCCAGACTACTCTGAAGGTGGGAAAACCTCCTCCAAGATGTAATTCAACCTTAGAACACTCTCCAACACCACTACCATTGCTGAATAATATTTAAGAGACTATACTAGTATGAACACTGTTTCTAAAAATTAACACACATGATAAGCCCCAGACCCTTAGTAAATTAAATACATTAGTAAATTAAGGCTCCGAATCCATTTCTAAAAATGGAATTTCAGAATATAATAACATTTTAATATTCTAATTAAATTTATAGCAGACAAAACAAAAGCAATAACACTGTGAAAACTAACACACATGTCATAGCAAGGGGAAAAAAATCAAAGCAATACTGCTTCTTTCTACTTGCACGTGGTACCTGGCTTGCTCTTTGAAAGCCCCATACCTACTGAGAGGTCTGTGAAACGTAAATGGGAACCACCAGGAGCAAAATTATACATTCTTCTGCTCTGTGATGGGAGGGAGGGAGATTCCTTTAACTGTTACTATGAACTGCAGCTCTATCCAGAAATGCTGGAAATCACACAGTCCAGGACATGCTAAAAGCCAGTCTCTATCTCAAATAGCTTCTGTGCCTAAGAGAGATACTTGGCCCCTTTCAGAACATCCATCAACAGCTTTTCACAGGCAGACTAAAGCTTGCCATTCCTCTGCTCCAATTCTTTACAGGCTTGCAACAGTTCAGTGAAGTGGAGAAATATTATTTGCAATTTAAAATGAGAAACTGGGGTACAGACAGATCATGTATCCAGTGCCAGAGATCTCTGATGTGGGAGCACAGGTCTTTCATTCTGTCCAACACCTCCTCTTGTGTAGCTGAGCTCAAAACTACTTAACACTAGACTTAAAAAAAAATGTATGATTGTACTTATTATACATTTTAGTCACTGTAGAAAATACGTCAGATCTAAACTCAATAAATCTTTGTTTCTACTAGACATTTAGGAACTAATAGTTACCTTTAACAGAATACATGAGTGTACTGACACTGAACTCATTTTGCCTACTGTTCAACTAGTAAGAAAAAAAACAAAAGATGTTTTTCCTCTGTTTCTATTTCCTTGATGTCAGGTGTCTATTTTCAAGGCTTTATGCTGCTGCTAAATGTAAACTTTGCTATTTTCTGGCATGATGAAAGCTGAAAGCTTCTTCTCATTCCTAATGGCATTCTGCCAAGATATTCTCAGGAAAAAAAAAAACAAAAAACAAAACTTGGGCTGATTCACAGATCTAATGTTCAAGATCTAACCTCACTGCTTGTATAAACCATGACATGGTCTTACCTTCCCTTCCTATATTTAGCTCTCAGTGTTCTTGGTTAGTATGGTTAGGTTTCAGTTGGACTTGATGATCTCTAACGTCTTTTCCAACCTGAGCAACCCTGTGATTTTAATACTGCATCCAGGCCAAATTTAAAGATGCAAATGATGGAAAATTCAGAGCATTCCATGATAAAATGATAAATAATGAGCTTCTTGAGCGGTTAGAAGCTGTATGGTATGCTTCTAGTTTGAATTTGTTTAATTTTAACTTCCAGCTGTTTTATCTTCTTATACATTTGCCAATAGCTTGAATGTCTGTTGTAGCATGATGCTACTATGCACGATAAGAATCAAATATGAAACCAGATGACTTGCACTGATCTTGGGTTAGTTCTCTTTGGTGTTTCCGGGATTACAATGTATATAATCAGAACAAATTTGCAGAACCTGGTGAAGTCAAACACACACACTTCATTCTTACAGTTTATTTCACTATAGTGCAGTCAGAAAGCCAGTTTTCTGTAAGTTGGACCTGATATAAATGATAGATAGATAGATAAATAAATAAATAAATAAATAAATAAATAGAAAGGAGTTGGATTTAATTTGAGTCTGTGGACAGTATTGCCTGTATTCATATTTTGGCTTTTAATTGTTAGGCTTCTCTGGTTAAAGTTAAGATTATTTTCTGCTTCTATTCATGCTGGAGAGGAAGAGGTGGAGCAAGATAAAATAACAGCATTAGCAAATGAATTGGACAATACCAATGAGACTTCCATCCACAAAGAGAGCATTTTCTACTGCATATGCATGCCTGTTCTAGATTCTAGATCCACACTGGAAATTGTAAAGCTGAACATGAAGTAGTCTTGACAGGCTGATGAACCTGTCCCTTACTGTTTAGTACTTTGTAATAAGATGTTATAAGGCCATATCTGTATATTAATAGAAACTTTCAGTAATTAAAAAAGCATAGTTCTGTAAAGGTACTGCAATGACATTGTAGAAGTGGACTTTAGAAAACAAATTAACATGCCTTCATGTTGATTTATGTTGCTAACTGAAATCCTAATCTCCATGTTCAAAACACTCCAATAAACTGGTGACTACCATGTTGATATTCAAACACTTGGAATACTTACAATGCTATATACTACAATTTAGATATGGGTAAATTATTACTACTATAATGTCTGAATTCTATGTAAAGAATATGAAGAAAATGTCTTGAAAATTGGAAAATACATGCATATATCTGAGAAGGAATTTTTTCAAAGGACCAGAGCAATAGGAAATATCAGGACACAAAACCAGTCAATAAGTAATATGAAGCAAATTCAGGACATTTTGAATGTATTTCAGTTGTAGTAAACACAGGGTAGAGTAGCCTCATGAACTTTTCTCCTCCTGGCATTTTCTCAAGACATTCTGGTCCTGTTTTTGTAGAAACTTATCCTGGTAACCATGCATGCCACGATAGCTGTATGGCAGTTCAAATACAAATTGAAAAGGTCTGTGCCCATTAAGACAAGCTATGTGCTTACAGTAATGTGCCTCAATGTCTTCAATTTTAACTGCTGTCTGCCCAGTTGATAGATCTTTGTTGTACTATGCTGCATTTGTAGGGAATTTAGAAATTCCAAACGATGATAGAAAAATTAAAGAAAAAAAGAATGAGAATAAGCTGAGGAGGAAAAAAGCACACTGCGTACGCTATGATTTTCAGATATTTGTAAGGAATATGTTCTACTGATAATATCAGAAAAAATAAGTGACTGACTTTTATGGTGACAGAAAAATGATGAAATGCAACTTCAGTGACAGAAATAAAGTAGTTTTACTCAATCTTGTACTTCTCATGTTAACATTTTATAATTATTGACCAAAAAAAAAAAAAAAAAGTCTACCTTGTTGAATACTCCATATCCCTAATAGTACTAGGTTACTTTTTCAAATCTCTATCTATGTCAGCTCTGTCAGGTGACTTAACACCAATTACATTAACTATGTTAACATATAACATGTTGCTACAGAATTTAATTTAAATAAACTAAAATAATAAATACATACTTCAGAACAGGCTATAGAGCTTTGGTACATTAAGAGACTACACTAGCACTACATCAACGCTATTAAAGGTAATTTTTCCAGCTCATTGGTGATTGGCATTTGGTTCTGATGTTTGAAGAACTGTCATTGCATCAATTTAATTCCTTGCCTCTTCAGTAAAGCGTGGAAGAAATGGCAGAGGAAGGAGTTAACTGTCCATTGGTAAGGCCATTAAGTACTTCATAAAAGGTTTGAATATTTACACCATGTAAAAATCTTTAAGGACATTCTACATGTCTGTTAATTTTGCAAACTTAAATAGTTCTGAGAAAGTCCCACTAATAAGAATACATTTACATTTGATTGGTACAGAAAAAAAAAAAAAAAAAAGACCAAGGAAAAATTACAAAAGTCACACCTGCAGTCACAGAATAGCATTATCTAACAATAGAATTTTTAATAAATATTATTGTATGCCCTTCCCAAGACAAGAGTCCAGGCATACATTGAACAACACAGTGTAGCAGGCCACCTGGTGGTCAAAGAAGCTAATTATCCATTTAAAACAAAATTAGAAGACCACACAAAGATAGACATGAAATAAGGGCATAAACCCCATCCATTAAAGTCTACTGGAAATAAAATAAAGATATATAAACGAGATTTTTTTTCCTTGCTTTATCTTAGATTTTGAGAGAGTGGTCACTGCATGAGACAAGATACCAAGGTTGGCTGGCAAATGTTTTGTGTGCTAAAGATCCACAGCAGTTAAGTTCCTTGGGTTTCCCCGTGTCACTTTATAGACTAAGGCTCCACAGCAGTCTATCCCACTATTTCTGTCAGTTCCCTAGATGAGACCTGTTAGTGCCTTCCAGGAGCTTGCCTGGGAAGCTTATTCATAGGGTACGCAAATACACGTTGGCCAGCCTATTGCTTTAAAGGACTCAGGAACTGAGATGACTGTGCACACAAATCTGGGTCAAAATATCTTAACATCCATAGAAAACAATGACAACAGGCATCAGTGCAAATTATTGTTGATACTGTACGTTCAGACCTACAAATGAAGTTTATATGAAATGTAAGGCAGTTGCTAGCTATTGACAAGTAGGTGAGACATCTGAACAGTTACGTTAGGGTCAAAACTTTGGAAAGATTCTCAGCTGTTGAATGATCTGACAACTAAGGATCAGAAAATGGAAGACTGCATGGTTTGGAGATTTACTTGATCAGAATCTGCTGGTATTAAAATCTGTGCCACTAGGATAGCAAATTCTGGACCTGACAGATTAAGTCATCAAGCTGGACTACATAGATATGCAAAGAACTAAAAGAAAAGGTGAATCAACCTCTGAAGAACCTGTAAATGAAGCATACTCTTCAGAAGAGAATAATTTAGAGTGCACTAGAAAGTAAGGCAGCATACATGTGTTCTGGGCTATTTTTAGCCTTAAAGAACCATAAATATCAATATTGAAGCCCTTTCTTGGAAGCCCTTTCTCCACATCCAATTTATAAACAAATTGCATGCATGATCCAAACAGTCTATGCTGATTTTAATCAAATCACATGCCTAAAACATCAGAAGATCTGCCATCGCTCTAGCTCTACATGTTGGGAGGTTATCCAGACAGTGAAGAAATGTTCTGAACATATAAAGGCACCTATGAGCATAATAGCCTTATATAATATGCAAGTTATGATAATAATATAATAATCTAGAGACTAGCTTGAGGGGAATGAAGCATATAGAAGATTCATTTTCCAGCATGAATTCACCTGGGTAAAGTGCAGAAAACATACTTCCTCGCTGCTTAAACATGCTGAGATGAAGCAGAACATTTTAGCTGCCTTTTGAGCATGCCTCAGCACTAAGGTCAGAATTTCCTAGCTGTTGGTGTATCATGGCCATGCAGAGCACTGTCTTTGCAAATAGCTAGTCCTCCAAGGGAGGATACCTTGCCATCTAGTCAAGGAACATTATGGGACACACTCTTTGTAAAGGAGATGCAAAAAGCTCCTCACATATAGCTCACCTAATTCTGTTGTTGCCCATTGCTGTTGACTAGCAATATTGTATCTTCCTTTTAATCTTCCAACAGGAAGAGTTGTATTTTAATTAATGCCAGCCAAACAAAAACATTTGCCACAAAATACACATTTTATTGCTTAACATTTTAATACTCTAACTTTGAAATGTGCGAGGAATAGCTAAGCTCACTTATTCAGTATTTGTAGTGTAAGACAAAATACATGTCTATAGATATGTATCTTACATACAACTGAACTGAATGCAGATGTTTGTCCTTAAACAAACTGTATCCTCTTTGCTTTGAGTCTGTACCAAGGAACCTACTATGTTGATGCATTTTTATGTAGGACTCAGTGCTGTTCATTAATAAGTAGAAATATGTCCAGTACTTGTTTTTTTTTTAAAAAAAAAGGGAGTATGGGCCTGAGGGGTTTCTAGTTTCTCAAGGCCATCAGCAAATTCCTTCAAAAATGAATAGAGGCCACTCACAGGTGACTGAGATTTTTCCAAGTTCTCCCTTTATTGCCACCAGCTACTCACTAGAGCAACAGAAATTTCTTCAGCACCTTGTCTACTGGAATACCTCTCTGAGTTGGCTGAGACTGAAGACCACAAAAGCCTGCAGATATCTGGCAAAATACGCAGCAAAACAAAACAGTGCCAATGTTGTTCATTCAGATCAATAAGCCAAAGCTTGTTTGTGACATCATGTGAACAGCTTTGCCTTGGGAGAAAGAAAAAAAAAAAAAGTAATATATCTCAGGCTTTCAGTATATTGTTCAGTGATTTGGAGATCAAGTTACTCCAATGCTGTCTGACCACTAAATATCTGATCATTTATCAACTCTGGCTTAATTTCTGTGGCTACATGGCCTCTACTTTGCCACTTAGCATTTTTCAGAAGTTTCATTAGACTAACGGAATTCTGTTTTGATGATTTCTGGTGTGTTTTGTGGGGTTTTGTGCTAATTTCAGCTTAACATCTAGCTTCTATTCTTCTTCAAACATGTCATGTTCATCTAGAATGGTAGTGACGAAACACAGCAACTATCCTGTTTCTTTTGGATACTGCTTTGCTATTGAAATCAGAGTTTGTACAGATATGTGACTACTGGTGTGTAGAATTCTTATAAAACAACTACTGTAAACTTTAAGTGATGATGTCCTCTCATTTCAGGGGTTCTTTATTGACTGACTACATTTATCAACTGGCCTCATCATGATTTAATTGCACATCTGCAGTGCTTGGTTGCATCTCTTCAGTCTAATTGTGATCCTTATCAGTGTTGCACTGCAGCTGGCTCCACAATCCAGCTGGTATCAAATTAGTCATTGATCTAATAGCATAGCTGCAAATATAGCAATTGAATGCCTGGCAGCCTTCTGCATTGCCAGAACACTAAGAATCTTCAGATCTGCTTAAGTTACATTACAGATATTTTCATTAAAACCTTAAATTCTTAATGGTTTCAGCCACTATATATTTAACTTCAAAGGTACCTGCAATATTTAATCTGCCTACATGTTCTTTCTTCAAGAACATTTTTTAACATTTTTTCTTTATATTTTGTATGTTGTCTGCTACACTGCATTTGCTGCACTAAAATATGTGTCTTTTCAGCTGATCTGAACCTGCTTCACAGGTTCTTTTGACTTAAATCTATGTGTATGTTCTTCTGTTTGTCTTTTGGCACTACTCTGGGTATTTGAGGCACTATTTGGAAGCATACACTAAACTTGCTTTACTTTTAAATCTTCCCCCTGGATGATGCTGGAGAAGAGATACAATTAAGAAATGTTTTATGTTTCCAGTTACACATGGACGCTCTAGCTCCCAGCACTATACCATATTCCATTTTCTGTTTCTGCTATTGGTTAAGAAAACCTTTCTATAGTTTTATGTTTACTTGAAACTATTTGTGTCATTCTGATCAATCTTAAGCCACTGCTTCTGTTTCCTCAAAGCAGAGCTCTTTTTGTCTGGAGTACCACTTTTCTGGTTGCTCAGAGTCACTGCAAGCTGTGTTTTAGGTGTGTTTTATCTTGATATTCACAGATAGTACCTTCCTGTCTAAGGTGACTGTTGTCTTAGATCTCATATTCTGTATCAGGGAAAAAGAAAAGGAAAGGACTAGACTTAAACTGGCTCCTTATTTAATACTTATGACTCTTAAGATTTGGTGGGCTTGGGGGGCCCAGGCCAATAATTTTCATGTGCAATGACACTTGCTGCCTTGGGTCTAATCTTCTGATCACGCTAAATGAGTTACCAATCTGCAGTGGGAACATGTGGATTAATGAGGAATTGTTTGGCCATATTTACAAAACAATCATTCTGTATGTTTAATAAAACTGAAGAAAGAATGTAACTTCCAAGTCCTTCTAATTTCAGTAGGCACCTTGTGAATTCCACTCTCTATTTAGCCAGGAAACTAACTACACAGAGACTATATAGCCATTAATGTTAGAAGGAGGAGTGGGCAGAAAGGCCCAGCACACAGAAGCAAAGGTGGAAGTAGGGCAATTTTCTTTAGTGTTTATCCTTCTATCCTCTTTCCCCCTCATTTATTATTTATTTTAACTATTACTCATTACAGATTCTGGCAGTCTGGCATCAACACCTTGCACATTCTACTAGACAGCAAACAAAAAAATGACACTCAAAACATAATTTAAGATTAAATCAGGTAGAAAGTCTAATTTTTTTTCTTTCATCTAAGCCAAAGCAATAAGTAACTACCACATATTTTTAAGAAAGAAAGCTTTGTGTTTTTTTCTTTTGGGGGGGAAGGGAGAGGAAGGGCAGCTATGCTTGAGGGGGAACTTGCTGGAGAAGAATGAACCCTAACTTTAAATTAGATACACTTGTTAAAAAATGAAAACAAAACAATACAGATGAACTTTCTAAAAGTTCATCTGCAAAGTGGATCATGGGACTAACTACTTCTCACATCTGATGGTGTTTATCTCTCCACACATGCTAAGAATCTAAGAGATCTCAGGAATTATTGTTCTTCCTCTCCCCTAGCAGACACATAGTCTTCCTTGATGATAGCCAGCAAAAACCATGTATGTCTGTCTCAATAGCTCATTCAAAAAGTGAAATGTTCATCTTTATAAAGTTACCACCTGAAAGTCTCTAACAGAAATCCTTTATCCATCATCTCCCATTTCTAAGCAAAATCAATTGCTACAGCAGAGATGATCAAACTCCAGTGTAATGTCTGTCAAATTCTGGATGCATCACAGCAGGGTTTCAAACTGGAATATTGCACAGACATGACACAATGGTACTAAAAAACCCTCTTTTCATGATAACGGAGAAAGTCAGTGAGACGTAATGTTGAGTGAGGCTGATCTTCATAATCTCTTTATACAATCAGTGGAGAGAGAGATAAGAGAGAAAAGGTTTTTCCTGAAACTATCTTAGTGCTTAGCTTAAGCTTCTACCCTGAATCACCCCTTGGAAGAACCTCCATTTCTCAGAGGCCAGTCTACACTAGCAATCTAAATTAGTCTTCACAGATGACCTCTTCTCCCAGTGGATCACTGTTCAAGCTACAAGCTGTCCATAGCTTTCTTTGCAGTCTCTCACATGCTGCTCATCTGCTCTGGGACACAAATGGAGTATGTTCTGCACATCTCTAACAGCACCCATCATTCTGCAACCAGGATGACTGAAGGGAGCAACTGTTGTCTTTCCCCAAAAGCATCTCTCCATTGAGACAAATTTCAATATTTACAGTTCATGATTTCTGCAATCTTATTGCAATTGTGTTTTCTGCAATGCTAAAATGTCAGTATCCACAAAAGGCCACAGATATTTCCCACTGGCCATGGGAGCTGGTTGGAATCAACCCTAATACCCCAATGGACCAATACAACTACAACTGCAACAGCTATGACTGAAATTATGTATAATGATTGCTTATTTTACCTTGATAGAAAGAGAAGTTAGCACAGAATATTGTAGGTATTTTTAGTAAAATACATTAAAATATACACAAACATTGCAAAACAATCATGTAAATGTAAGCCTGTAAAAAAATTTTAAAATGTTACAAATAATTAAAGCACTTTCTATAAATACAGAAAGAGAATATACACCTTATGTACATTGTTAAGAGTGTAAAAAATAAAAGCAAAATTTCTCAAGACAGTAAGCTGGTATACTTCACTGTAACATCATTTTTACGATTTTTATATGTATGAATTGAAGGTACTGCAACTTCAAGTTAATTGTGATTTAGTGAATTTGAGTTTCACCTAGAAAACCTGGTAACAAGGTTTTGTATGGTCATTCAGTTTTTTTTTAAAATAAATACTACAGTATCAGTTACTTATGAGGTATACTCACGAGGAGAAATGGAGAAATAAAAAAATTTCCTGTTACATTACATTTATGAAGAAAAATATCATAGATAAAACGTAATACCTATGACTTCAGAAAATATAGATACATCTGTATCTCAATAAAAAAGTCCAATCCACCAAGTTGTGTAATAAAGATAAATCAGTTCTGGCTCCTTCAAATTTCTTTATAGACAACTGATCTCTTTATCTGGCATCATTATATTTGAGATTTCACGAGTGAATTGTCAGTGCAAATTCCAAAATGACTGCATAAGATTCTTTTAGTCAGGTAATTCCTACTGACTTTATTAAAGCCAAACAAGCCAAGTTCAACGGGCAACTTTGAAAATATGTCTCCAGAATCCTAAAACCTACGGTAATAGATTAAATATTAGCTTCAGTGGGCAGCTCTAGGACTTACATGTGGTCTGTATGCAATCTAGTTTATCAGGAAACAAGAAAATACTCCTAATCTAAACCCTAAATCTAATCTTTTAGACAAAAGGATAAATTTTTGAGTGATTGTGCTAAGAACATAAATCAGAATGTGCCAATGTTTTGGGACATCATACAGCTTCTTTACTCTGCTCAGGACAAGGAAAAATATTGCAGCACCAGTATTGTTATACCAAGTGTTTGATTGCAAGTGTAACAACACAAGCATGATGTCTTTTATTAGGATCTCTTAGCTCGATGACTAGACCAATAATAATTAAGTATATCTGAGACCAACCTTCAACCTTTCTACCTTGAATGCTATGCAGTCCTGGAATACAGAAAATAATGAATGTGGTAATTTTCATCGTCCTTTCTGGGGGAATTAAGTTGCCACGTCCTTCCTAACTAAAATGAACTAAAATGCCTGATGAACAGCAAATGGTTTGGGAAAATATACAGCTGGACACAGACACTCAAGCCACCATAGCAGAGTGTGCCAGTCTGTTGTTTTAGAACTGAATCCTTCATAATGCTTTAAGGTCTCAATTTTTGTGACCTTATCCTACCATTTTATACCAGCAAGGGCACAAAGACAGAGCATGTGGAGTTGACTAAGATGCTTGACGTGATGACTGTAAATTGTCCACATTTTGCAGCTGTAGTAAGGAATGGTGATGACAGCTATGTGGTACACATTTACTTTTGTTTGAAGTCCAATGCCTCTTTCATTCTAGACACACTGCTTTAATCTCCCAAAAGCTGTGCTGGCTTTTGCTACAAGCTCAGTAAATACTGCTTTGCTACAATGTGAAGTTCATCTTCAATGTCATGCTGGGAAGAAATAGAGAAACTCACTTATTCTTGGGAAACGCATGATGACACTTTTTTTGGAAACATGGGAAGTCTTCTCTGGAAGTTGTAACATTATCATTAAAAATGCATGCTTACATTTGAAATGTATTAGGGAAGCATCCAAGAACATGTAAAAATATTTTTCTTATTCCTTCTTTACTCATGCTTTAAACTTAATTTGTAATTCTGCTGGCATGGTAATTAGTGTTTTCCTGTTGTAATTATACAAGATATGAAAACTTAAAATTTATCTATTTTGAAGATTTTTTTTGCCAACAACAGTTTCATTTGCTGCTTTTTAAAATATAGAATTTGCCAGAGGTAGCAAGGAATTCATTCGTATTTTGAAGTTAAACATATGGATCATTGAAAAATTAGCTGGTTGTTATAGTATATGTCGCAGAGAAGTTTTCACTCCAGTGCAATTCAAAATACTTCTGTAGAAAACGCTAACCAATTTAATCACACCCTACCATAAAAGACTAGGAAGCTCTGTTGTGTCAGATCCTTTAGCTGAGGCTCAAATAAGAGTCAAACTTTTATTACTGCATGGGATGTCTGATGCTTCCAAGATCTCTCTTATAAAACAGCCGATTTTCCTACCTAGTGTGGAAACCAATAGAGGTTTTTAATTTGTTGGAAAAATTAAAAAAAAAAAATCAGCATAGTAAATGGAAATTAAAGAAATTCATGAAGAACAGTGACTGAACTTAGAGTTTACTGCAAAATTCAGTGAAGTTATTTTACTCTGCAAGACGGTTAAAAACATACTACAGTGCCAAAGGCAAACAATAGCTGACATTGATGCAAGTATCACTCCACATGCAAAGACACAAATACATGCCATAATTTACAATTACTATTGAATATCTTAATCGATAGTATTTAGTGGAATAATCTTTCTCTTTTTTTTTTTTTTTTTTTTAAGAATTACATAAATTTAATCAGATTAAAGCTTTCACTTTGGGGTTTAATCTGGGACATGATTTGCTAATAGCATTAAAGATGTATTTTGAAAAGGTGGCGATTTTTGCAAGCTAGCCTAAAAAAATTGTTAGCCAACTATAATAACTATTCTGATTGCAGTTAAAAACAAACAAACAAAAACCCAACACCTTCCCAAATGGGTCAACACTCCTAAGCGCTATCTGCAACCATTTAGATTTTAACATCACGGTTATTACTTATTATCAGGCTGCACAATGAGATATTGATTACTTTTAACCTTTAGATCCATGAATTCAAGAAAAGTCAAGGCAGTAGCTGAGTCTACTTTGCCTGTCTAGTAAACTTATGGCCTTTAGTGGAATTCTAATGATTTTTAGTGGCAAGGCAAATCCAAAATGAGTTTATTCTCTTGGCTCATACAAAAATGACGACATACCTAAAAATACTGCATGCATAGTAGATTTGTAGTTACTACCTACAAGTAGCTTAATCCTACAGTGTGCTGAGAGCTTCTTCACAATACCTGTCACCATCTTCTTTCACTGACTGCTTCAGCAACCCTGTACACCCCTGACACATTACTACAGAGAACGCTGTCTGGACCCTGCAGAATATGCACTGTAGGAGCAAAAAAATCTTCACGTTTTCTCATTTATATCCAATCCCCTAAGCATATTGTCCAAATATATCACTCTTCAGGCTGTTAATCTTTTAATAAGTTTTCTTTATACAGAAAATCTGCTCAAAATAAAGACTGAACTACAATGCAGCTTCAGTAGGTACGCAGGACTCATTTTAAATGGAACAAAGTAATCCAATTAAACTAATCTGTTTTACAAGTTAAAATGATACGAAGCACATAAATCGATCCTTGTAGGCTGCTGCTATTTGAGCCCTCTTTCTATTGCAGCATTTGGAACTGCTTCACACATTTGTATCCTCTGCCTGAAGAAAACTCAGTCCTCCGGTTCAGGAGAATTACAGGCAAGAGAAACATACAACTGTTATGTGTTAGATTAATTTGCAGAACACTTGGCATTATTATTGCCAAGTAGTCAAATTGTTCCAAGTTGTTCCGGAAGGTTGTTATTAATAGTATGTTTTCTGAGGAAAGTTCTGTCTACTTTTGGAACTGCATTTCTGTTGCCAAGGAAACTCCTTTAAGCACAGCATTCGAGGAGCACACTGCTGCTTTTGTTTGCCAGTATCCTATTCATATCATCTAAGTAAGCACTTTACATACTTCAGCCTCCAGTTTCAAATGTGGAAGTTTCTCAGTATTTATATTATGGCGTTAAATATAGTTTGCTCTTCATGTTAAACTTGGGGACTCTTGCAAGATTACTTTAACAGTTGCTTTAAAGGACTTTTTTTTTTTTTCACAAGTTTTCAATAAATTAGTTTTAATTTGAATAATAGCTCCATAGGTTATAGCACTAGTCCTTAAGTGTTAATTATCTTTTCACTCTGAAATTAATGTAGTCATTTCCTACTGACTCCTCTACACCATTATTGAAGTGCTGAGGAAAACATGTCATTGAGTTCTGAGCCAGAACTGTTGTGATTAATCCTGGTCACATGGCCAATCTCTGCCAAAAGGAGATCACTGAAAAAAGGTGACAAAGACAGTGATTTCCTGTCAGCAAAGAGTACGACAGGGCTGTCTAGAAGTGATGCAAATGAGGGAACTTTCAGCAGGGTTTGTTTGATCCACTCGGGCTGCCCAGGCCGCGCCAGGAGGGCGGCCAGTGGAGCAGCAGCACACCCAGAGGAAGAAGCAGCACCTTACGCCGTTTTCAACTTGGTTTGAAGCGTATCCTCAGCTTTTGATGTGTGTTTTAATGTGATTTAAACCGGGGGTCTGCTTGCCGCAAAGTAAGCGGTTTTGCAGTTAACCTGCCCGAATGCCATACCAACTGCATTTCTTCACAATCTCTGTGCTACTACATAAGGTTTTCTTCCTGCTCTCATGCCCACATTTTCTGAGAACTTTTCAGTGCAAGTCTTACACAGCTCATGCAGTTTGTATCAAAAACAACATCCATCACTTGTAACCAAACAGGAAAATATAATTTCTTTTATTTGATATTTTAAAATGTTTAGTTAATTTTATTCTGAACATGCCAACAGTCTGAACAATCATACTGTACTTATTTAAATGGGGTTTTAATCTAACACAATTAAGTTTTGCAATTAATCTTCTGAGGGAAATGGAAAGAATTATCATTAACTTTTCTGCCTAGTATACTCATTTCTAATCTCCCCAGTTTCAGTAAATACCGATTTGCTTCATTTTTGAACACTCAAGGTGCAGAATTACTCAAGTTCTCACTAAAGGGCTAATTAGCAGAGTTTAAATTCTTTGGGTTTGATCCTTTGGTAACAGCATACGAATGCAGCTGAAGTCAATGCAAGTTCTGTGTACTTAGAGCTTATGAGATCAGGCTTACATGTAGTAGATTAAAATGAAATAAACATGATACATTAGGCATTAAACTGAGTTGTTACTGCAGTACAAAGAAGTGAGAGTCCAAAAAAAAAGGAAAGGGGGGGGTTGGGAAATGTTTCTTTCAATTTTTTCTTAGTTAATAGATACAGCATTAGGGGACAGATACATTCTCAGCTGCGTGTTCTGTGACTGCCATTCCATCACACACCAGTTAATTTTCATAATCATTAGTTTAAGAGTGTAAAGCTGAAATCATTTAGAGCTGCAGGGGAACACTGGGAGGAAAATGAAGGAAGAATAGTTTTCTATTTTTGCATGTCTTTGCACTAAAGTCTAGGAAATGTGGAAAGTCAGCTTACATATTCAGAGTTTAAGAAAAAGAATGGCTGTGCTGCTCCTCTTATATTAAGGGCACAATAAAACCTGGTTAAAGAGAGATAATAAGGATCCTAATAAAAAAACCATGAAGCTCCCAGAATATTACAAAACAAAATTAAGCAGAGAGTTAACTTAAATTTGTATTAAATCTGAAAATAGAGTACTGGGAAAATAGTCTAACTATAAAAATGTATTTTATTTTCCTATATGCAATTTTAGCATTTATGTGTTATATTAGGCTGCTTTAAGGTATGCTTTTCCCTTCCCTACCTGTGCTACCACTGTTCCATCCCATTCATAGACATCTTCGGGGGCAATGATCACTGTTGCTAACAGTGTTACCACAGCTGGATCCCTGCAGTGGGCAGTTTGCTGGCTTACAGGTGCAATTACTTATCAGCTCACTAACTGAGAAGAGAGATCTGTGGGTTTAGGAGAATCCACCAAAATGCAGGGAGTGCCATTAGAAAGTTCATATTCGAAACTGTAACTGGTAAAGATGACAAAAGCAAGACCTGTGTTTTCATGACAACCCACACCACTGAGGAATTCTGATAATAAAAGCTGCCTGAATATGTCTTTACAGATTTCTTTCCGTATGGAGTAGAAAGGCTCTGTTCACAGTGAAGAGAAGAGTAAGCAGTGCAGATGACCAATGGCTTTGAGCACGAGATCATCCACCATCTTGTATAAAACTTTAAAAAAAAAACACAAAAGGGTGTCACATCTGATTCTGGCTACTTAAAAAAAACCAAAACTATTAATGGCATTTCTGAAGACATGTTTATTCTGTTACTTGAATCTCAGAAATTAAGGATGATAAAGACCTACTGATTTATCTCTCATCTTTTGCTAGGGTAGATTTTTTTTCCCCTTATGTCTACTTTTAAATGTCTGAATTTATGGGGTTTTCAGCATTTCTTTGGGAGGTGGTTATTTGGTGTGTTTTTGTTGTTGTTTGTTTGTTTCCTTTTGAAAGGCTAATAGATCTTACTGCTGTTCACTCAAGCTTTTTACATTACCTGAAAATACTCATCCTGGTTTAGGGGCACTTCTCAGCTATCTCATAACCAAACTGAAAATTTCTAGTTGTTTAAGTCTTTCCTTTTGTTCTTTAACAATTTGCTTTCTGCTTTCACTATAAGGGTATATTGAGAGAATATTCCCTGTTAAGAGGATAAGCAGTCTGTTTCTTTCTACCCTTCTTCGAGGTTTTGCAGTGGTCAGTACTTTTGAGACAGGGGCTCTACTACTGAGCAGATGCCCTTGCCAGGGAAACTGCACAGCAAGTTGATTCTGGTGTGTGCGCTGTATGAGTTACAACTACTGTCTCTGACAAAAACTTCCTGCTTTTGGAAGTGTCAACTTGTATCATAATACAGAATTTGGTAATAATAAAAGATGAATACTCTCCATCTTGAATAAACAATATTTCTCATTTTGCCTTCATCTTCTACTGCCAAGTAATTCATAAATTACTGCCCTCTTCTCACTACGTATTTATCCCAGTCTGACCATCTATAATTATTTTTAATGGCTATATTTGGATATCAGAAAGGGAAGTATCCTAAACATCACCTAAAATACTTGTGCTGTATAAGCACCGTGGCTTTTCATACTTATGAGTTGATTTTTTTCCTAAAATGTTATGTTTATTGATTAATTTTTTATTTTTATTTTTTCTAAGTATACCACTAAGACTAACAGCTAGATTAGATATGTACATGCTGGTCTTATAAGAACAGACACTACCAAAACACTGTTTTAGACCTGCAAAAAGTTTATACCCACTTCTGATGTTGCTTATCTCTGAACTTATGGAGAAATAGAACTGTCTGTGCAATTTATTTAGAAAGATAGGAAAAAAATAGTGAAACATTAGTAAAAATAAATGATTGACAAAGAAATAGAGATTACTGAATTAAACTCACTTGCAGACTAAAATAGTTCAGACCTGAAGCATATTTCCATTCCTAAACATATTAACTTGTTCAACAACCCTTTTTCATAGGATATTTTAAATAAAAGGACTAAAATTAGAGAGAATAAAATGCAAGAAGACCATCAAGAAAATAGGACACCAAAGCAGGAAAAACTAAATTACGTTTAATAAATTATCAAATCGTGCTATCATAAAAGAAAGAAAACAACTTCTATTTGACCTTGAATGTACCATTTATTCGAAAAGAAATTAAAAAAAAAGCTAGAGGGTAGTTGTTTCTTGTCATTATACTGTTGCTGATTCTGTGGTTAGTTATTAATTTTATTTTTTATGATTCACAATCTGCTCTTTGAAATATGCCATATGCTCAAAGCAATTCAAGGATGACAACTGTCAGAATTACTCCAATAAAAATTGCCTAAATGAGGAAGATTTACTGCAGTCTGATATCTCTGTCAAAAGCCTCCCCTTTCTTTTCCCCACCACCCCTAGTAGCGATAGACTGTAGCTTCTCTGACATAGAACGAAGCCTGAAACAGTGTTAGGATCAAATCACTCATTTTGGGCAACTTCCTCTAAGTAATCACACCTAAAAAAAGTGACAAAGTGTCTCAGCTAAGGCTACTATGATAAATTTAAGAAACGATGTGTGTGTATGTATGTATATAAACATACACGCATATCTGAAAACTGTATTATCAATATGCGAGTCCAAAATTATTTTGTTGAAATCAAAAGGCAAGTGTGATGACTTAACATGACAACAACTGCTTTATGTATAACTAACAAAAATTAAATTGAAAGAATCCTGTATTCTGGCAGCAGCAAACCAAAATCAAGGCAAATTTCTTTCTTCCCAGAAGAGGTCTGAAAGGTGGATGAAAATTCAGCTGAAAGCTCCAATCAAAACACGTTTTGTGAAATGCTACCATCTCCTTTTTTTTTTCCTTCATTTTGTTTCACTCTATTTATTAATGCCGTTTCATTTATTTCTATTCATCTTGAAGACAAATCTTTGTCCTTCTATAGAATTACACCAAATAGAATGTGATAAAGGTAACTTTCTTGCAATTATGATGTCGGTGCAGCCTGTCAGCGCACAGGGGATGGAAATGAGGTTGGGGACAGGGAAAGGAATTCTAATAGACACCATGATACATACAATGAACGCAGCGATATCCTGTGAGAGAAAGACTTGTCAAGCTAATCAGATCTTCTATAGCTAGGTAAAGGCAGTAACGGTAACGCTAACCTTGTAAAGATGCTGCTGCTGCTCCTCTGACATCATCAGGTCATGGCTGTCCATCACAATGGATTCCATGTCAATCAGCCAATCCCAGAGCTCCTGGTATTCTGAATCAAAGTCCAAAAGGCTGTAGATAAGGAACAAAATGTATTATGCATAAATACGGTGTAGTTGTTAAAATCTTGTATTAGAATAATATATTCTTGAAAACTCATGATGTTCCTAGTTATATTTCTAAAGAGACATTCTGTATTTATACAGAGTTGAGGAAAATGAAAACTGAAATCCAATTTAAGCCAGTGCCATGACCTAAATTCAGTGGCTCATGCCAAATCCTGACAACTGTTGGCATACTGCATTTGCTTCAAAATTTTTGAAATAGAAATCCTCCATAGATAATGTTGATTAATGGTTTTTAAAGCGCTGACTTTATATTGAATAAGCTTTGCAACAATCGTTCCAATACAATTCATATAAAAATATTATTTTCACAGAAAAATGACTCAATCCATTCAGCCATCCCTCTGCTGTCTATCTGCCTATCTCTGTAAATATCCTACATTTATTTTCATGGATGAGTAGCTAGCATTTCAACTTAAGGCCTTAAGATAGGCTTGAGTGAATATGGTAAGCCAGTGAGAACTAAGGCCAGATACAGTATTAGACAGGTGTTCCCTACAGACATGTAAGAAACAAAGGTAAGGACAGGAAGTCAAAACAATGAATCCTTGAATAGCCAGCAATCATTAAAATTCAAAGGAGGATCACTACGGTTTTCAACAAAATAAATCATTAGAATAAGGAGCTTAAAAGGATTAATGTGATTCTCCATTGAAAGCTTAGTGAATAAGTAAAGCATAGTGTCTTCTCAAACACCATAGTACAAGACAGAAGGTACATGCTAAAAAAACTGCACATTTGCTAAAAAGATACCCTTTGGAAAGAGATCTCCAAACATCCAGAACTGGAGTTAACAAAAGCCTTGTCAGTAGTATAAAAAAAAACAACAACAGACTGATCAAACAATTGTACATGTTCCACTGAAGCTGATTTATCCAGCTATTGAAAACTATTTTACCTTTCTGCATCTTTAGCAATGCCATCAGAAAAATTAGCAGTATTTCAACAATAAACTAAATGTTTCTAATGTTATTAATGCTACTGCAGATTCAGTTAATAAGAACTAGAGTACCACATGCACGGTAATTTTGAAAGCTTGTAGAAAGAAAGAAGGAGAAAGAAAAAAAGAGAGAAAGTGGGAGAGAAGGAGAGACAGGAAACTATTTGCCTTCTCTGGTATTATTTTCAACGAGCTGACAATAAAGGAAGCCTTGTATAATGCCCAAGTGTTGATTCCCGCTTTTGAAGTAACTCCAGTTTAATCCACTGTACTTAGTGTACTTTTACTCAATAATTTATGAGGTGTATTTGCTTAAAACTACTCACTGTCCTCAAAAGTAAGCAATGGTACAATTACAAAGAAGAGCTAGCATACAAAAAAGTACTATTGTTGAAATATAATATTTTCATTGGGAGTGCAGGGCTTTTCTTCTCTTTCAGGAGCCATTCCTCTCAAATATCATTTTGAAACTAAAATAAAACTAAACTCCATTTTCAATACTGTATTAGAAATGATATTGAATCTTTATCCCTTCCTCTGAAAAGAGTATAACCATTTTTTATGTTTAGTATCTAGTGCTCCTTTAGTCCCCTTCTGTATTATCCAAGTATTATCCAGTGTCATAAAACTGACAGACATTTATTAAAACATGTGTTTTATCATATAAGAAGCTCAATTTCGTTTCATGTAAATTGGTTCTGATTCAGTTGGACTTGGTCCATTTGTATCAGTGAAATATTTGAATTAAGATATGAAACTGACTGACTCAAAGCCCAGCATCCAACATTCATGGTCTTCTGATGCCAGAGTGGGATAGGATGGGCCTTGGGAAACAGCACCAGGAAGTGAACTGGGATTTCAATATAATGTGCAGAACACATGCTGAATCCAAACACCTGCTTTATATCTACTGAACCACATTTTGGTTACAATCCCAATTTGTCCATTTACTGGTATAAGAGAATGAATTGATCTTTTAAATACACACAAAAGCACTTTTCCTTGACCTTTACAAAACCCAAATAAGCACTGTCATGCTGTTTCCTTGTTTGATTTCTAGCTAACATTCTAAACATCTTAACACAAAATAAAGAGTGAGTGAAAAAGGATTCATAGGAAAAATCCCAAGAAGGGATTTCTTTTTTTCCCCATAGTTTAGATCTTGTGCCTCTTTTCTTTTTTCTTTTCCTCCTCCTGATTGTAAAATACACTTAATTGGGAACACTTTTAAGCAAACTGTCTAATGCTCTTATTTTCCTGAACCTGAAGATAGTGAAGCCTTAAAGCATCATTAAAATAATAATAATAATAATAATGGGCTTCAGTATTTATAATAGTTCTGAAATTATTCTGATGTTTTTCAAATAAAAGCTTTGTTTTGAAAATTAATGTTTTAAATCTAAATGGAAAATACTGACTACTCTTTAATTACTATCTGGGAAAAAAAGATAAATTATTAAGTTGCTAAAAAGATACTTAGAAAATTCAGTAAACATAGTATCAGTGACATGTTAAGATTAAAATGTACCTGTCAGTATTTAGGTGGTCTATTGAATGTGTCTTATGATGAGAACAGTTTTCTTTTCCTAGGTTTAGCAGATCTTTTTCACATTGCTACAGGCAGAGTGAAGAAAAGCATAACCTCTGAAATACTGTTATCAGTGTTACAAACAAAAGCTACAGAGAAGTTATAAGTCTGGTAGATAACAACAGGAAAGATTTAATGTTAAAGGGCTCTCTTTATATAGGTTTGCTGGTTAATAAGCTAAAATCATTAGCTACATAATAACTGAAATGACATTAACAAGTATATTTTACCTTGGTAAACAGGGAATCAGATATGCAGAGTTGCACGTCTAATCCCTTGAACCCTAAACATATTTCTTAAAATGTGGACATCAATTTATTATTTTGAATGAAAATTCATGAGCACCTTCCTCATGAGAAAACACCAACTCGTCTGTGGCATTAATAAATAAAAAGGAATGTGAAGCTATTTCTAGTAGCTTTTTTTTTTTGCCACATCTAACACACACATGCAGTTTGTATTACTTCTTTGATGGCATCATTCACATAGTATTTAGAAGTACTGTAAACATGCTGGTATGCCTGCCAAAAAAAAAAAAAATCAGCCACACACAAAGTTCTTTAAGGTTTCTAGTTCATCCATTTTTGGAATTCCTTTCCATAACACAGCTTTATTAGGCGGATATAGGAGAAATCAATATTCTGACCATAACACTGTCCCATACTCCATACACACAACCCTCTCTATTGTCATAACAACATCTACGCTGCAGGAAATCTTGTTCTTTACAGAGTAACTGGCATCACCCTGTTCTGCAGATACTAATTTCTACTACTGCTGCAATATCAGCTTAGCTGTTTACTGCACAAAGTCACTGTCTCACTGTATAAATGATTCTTCGTCTACAGTAACTCTTGTACTCCCTGGAGACATGCCTCTTTCTCTTGTGCCCAGTGTCCACAACAGGCAATGGACAGACACCCTAATTTTCCCAGTTAGCTGAACAGCTTCTTGTCTGTAGAGATCTCAATCATCCTGCAACAGATACCTGCTCACGCTGCTACAGAACTTCTGTTTACAGTTTTTATGCAGTAAGGAAAAGCTGCATAAAATTTATTTTCAAAGCTATGTATTCATACTGGAAGGCATTACCATTGTGTTCAATACAGTACCTCAGACTAGATCAAATTGAAGCTTTCCATCTGAATTCAGCCCAGCAACTTTTCTATAATTGCTAAATGCACGGTGTGTCTATCTCCCTCACATCCTTTGGCCCTTCATTCTACTGCTGAGACTATAAGGCCTAAGATTGTCACAAGGGCCCAGAAAGGTGGCCACAGCACAGAAACAGAGAATACCACTAGATCATCATTACCAGTAATATGCAGGAAATTATGAGTACAGACAAAAGCAGCCAAGAGCCTCCCTATCTGCTTCAAATGTATGATACGTGGAGTTACAGACTAGATTTTCTCATGAGGCTTAAAGCTTTCTTTATAGCCTTTATCCTCAAGAAAAATAACCTTGTTACTGTCTGACAGTCTTGCATCCCACACAGAATTCCAACCTCAATTCTTGCTCACATTCAACTCCGGCTACAAAATTAGAAGCTGTTTTCGAACATTTAACCCCCCAATACACACCTATATACATATCAATTCTGAACAAATTATTTTTATAGCTGGCAATAGCTGCTCTAGCATGTTTGAGAAGCTGACAGATTTCTGCATAAGTAATCAAGATCTCAGTAATCCTACATAATTAGCCCGCATCAACTTTTCTAAAACAGTCATCTTTCTGTATAATAAGAGGGGATGTTTACAAGACTCATTTATCCTTACAGTTAGTAATTTAATAAAACTGTATTTCCAAGACCTCAACATAGAGTTAACAATTGTAAAAGGAAGTTACATGGATGAAGAGCACTTTGGTCAGTGATATTCCTTTCATATGATGTTGAAAGTAAAAGTTCTCCTGAAATTTCTGGTTACTAGAAAACTTGTATCAGAATGGGGATGTACACTAGTCAGCTCTTTTGAACTACTTTTGCCACAAACTATTATGAACCGTCAGGGATGTCCACCACAACATTCTCATGAAGAAGCTGGCTGCCCACAGTTTGGACGGGCATGTGCTCTGCTGGGTGAAACACTAGCTGGATGGCTGGGCCCAAAGAGTTGCAGTCAATGGAACTGAATCCAGTTGGCAGTCAGTCACAAGTGGCATCCCCCAGGGCTTGGTACTGGGGCCACTTTTATTTAACATCTTCATTAATGATCTTGATGAGGGGATTGAGTGCACCCTCAGTAAGTTTGCAGATGACACTAATTCAGGAGAATAGAAGGCACTACAGAGGGACCTGGATAGATTGGATCAATGGGCCAAGATAAACTGTATGAGTTTAGGGCCAAATGTCAGGTCCTGCATTTTGGTCACAACAACCCCAGGCAACCCTACAGGCTTGGGGAGGAGTGGCTGGAAAGCTGCCTGACAGAAAGGGACCTTAGTGTACTGATGGACAGTCAGCTGAATATGAGTCAGCAGTGTGCCCAGGTGGCCAAGAAGGCCAAAGGCATCCTGGATTTTATCAGGAATGGTGTGGTGAGCAGGACTAGGGAACTAATCCTGCCCCTATACTTGGCACTAGTGAGGCCCCATCTCAAGTACTGTGTTCAGTTTCAGGCACCTCAATACAGAAAGGACATTGAGTTGCTGGAGCAGGTCCAAAGAAGGACAACAAGGCTTGTGAAGGGCTTGGAGAATATGCCCTACAAGGAGCAACTAAAGGAACTGGGGCTATTTAAGTCTGGGGAAGAGGATGCTAAGGGGAGACCTTATTGCTCTCTTCAAATACCTGAAAGGTGATTGCAGTGAGTGTGGTTGGTCTATTCTCAGTGGTGACAGAACAAGGGGAAGTGGCCTCAAGCTGTGCCAGGGGAGGCTTAGGTTGAATAACAAGAAAAACATTGTTTACAAAAAGGGTTGTTAAGCACTGGAATAGGCTCCCCAGGGAGGTGGTTGAGTCACCATCCCTGAATATGTTTAAAATCCATTTGGATGTGGTGCTCAGGGACATGATTTAGTGGAGGGTTGTTAGAGTTAGGGTAGTATGGTTAGGTTGCAGTTGGACATGAAGATCTTTAAGGTCTTTTCCAACCTGAGATATACTATGATTCTATGTCACTGTGTACATTTAGAGTCATCAGATATGATTTTGTTAAAGAAAAACTCTTAAACCAGAGCTATAATAAATTCTCTTTGTTGTGAAAAAAGTGAGGGGCAGCCATTTAAAGCACCTTTTCTGCAATGAAACTGCTTAAGATTCTTCTGTCAAATTTCCAAGAAAACAGTTAAACATGTGAAAAGAGTTAGAATTGCTGCTTTCTAGAAGTACAAAACTGGGAATTTTAACTTCAGTTACATATACATATGTGTGTGTATATATATATATAACATATACATAAATAATACACATTTTATATATACACGTAAGATATACGTATGCTTTAGCTCCGCATTCAACTTCCCTAGTCACCAGTATAATTACTTTTACAGAGAACTGTCTTACAGTTGTATTAAGAAGTTATAAAGACATTTCCTTGTAATATGCTAAGAAATTAAAAGAAATGAAGAGATAAAAGGAGAAAAGTCTGAAGTGAAAAGGCATTACATTTATTTTTAACTGATATAGTGAATTGCCTCTAGATAATGTTAGGTAGTTCTATGAACAAACCATGACTTGCATACTTTATCTAGGACAGATACATTTTTGCATTAATATATGACAAAGCTTTTCACTGCTTCTTGACCTAGGAAGAAAAGTTTGGGTTAACTAGAAGTAAGAAAGAGTATATCATGTAAAAAATAATACAGATCAGTGAGAATAAAACAACAAAAAGAATAGTTCCCTACCCATTACTTCCCACTGTGTGAACTTTTGACATATCAGCAAACTCTTCCTTTCGCTTGCTACTACTGTTGTACTGCTCACTGTACAGCTTTAAGGACATCTGTTCAACAGCATCTCTTTGTGCTTCCAGATAGCATAGCTGAACCTCAGCCTAGAGAAAGAAAACAAAGAAAAAACAGAACTTTTTTCTTTAATTCAAAAAGAATGCATTTAAAACAGCTACTTTTGCATTGCAAAAATTTTAACAGAGGAGTATTCACACCATCATTTTTCTCTTAGCATGATAGCCAAAAAGGCTGAACCAGTGAGTCAGATAAAAGTCCAGTGTTTTCCAAAACGCTCAAACTGAAATATTTGGGTAACTATCAGAGAATGTGGAAGATATTCCATGACACATATATCCATGTTGAATAAATGTCTACATGTAGATACATAAGCAAATATTTATCATAAGCTTCAACATTTATCTGCTTAACGCTTTGCCTGTACTTCATAATTAATGAAAACCACGTTAAGTATTCTTGTTTTGGACAGCAAGTATAAGCAAAACAAAAGAAATCAGCAATAGTCACATTCTGCTTTCCCCTTTCTGGCATCCACTGATTACTCAGCAATTTTGACTGCAAAGATGAAGGCATTAAGTTAAAAGCTAAGGCAAACTCTGTGCCTGGCCAGAAGAATGCTGAATAATATTTGGAATCATAATCTATTGAAAAGACACTTTATTTAGCGCAGCTGTGGTGATCAGTTTGATTCTGGAGCTCAGAGAACCAGATGATAAGATGAAATCTGCTGTGTGCCACAATTGCCCCTAGGAAAAGGGAAACGAACAGAGGATAGAGTAAGTTCAAAAGCACTTTGGGACCAATCTGCTATTGTTTTCTTTTAATATGCCTCTCTGAAAGAAAAACACATTACAAATTCTGATAATGTTTCAAAATCTGCTACTTCTGCATAACTACACACTCATTTCTATTAGGAAAATGCCTGCTTAGCTATTTGGTACTACAGAGAGCAAATATAACAAATGGAGGAAATTCTATGCAAGGACTCCTGCATTTTCTATTGTGGCAGGCAGAGGAGTGAAGAGTTTGCTTGGCTGCTGACAGCACAGCAGTTACCAGGCTGTAGAATGAAGCTGTACACAAAGGAGGGAAAGCACTGGAGAGAAGAATGGAAATGTGCAAAATCCAGACTAAAGAAAAAAAGTTGGCAAGTGAAGGGAAGTAGGCACTTAAGAGTGGCAGTGGAGAAGGTCTGAAAGAAGGTTCAGGTATCTTTTTAAGCATGTCCTAATATGTTTTGCATATTTGCTTATGCCTTTCTTTAGCATTGATGAAGTTTTTGCTGAGTAACAACATAGCTGATTTGAAAGTTCCATTTCCTTTTCAAATTTATCTATGTTACACTTAACAACTTCATCTCCCAGTGAAAATATAGGATGGAAAGAGAAAATAAAGCCACTATTTCTTCTTCACCGTTATGAGGCCACGTTGTACTAAGGATTCTGAACTCCATTAAAATCATACACTAAGAATTCTGAATAGAAGTTTTTCCCCAATTCTTGTACCTCAGAAATATGATCTGTTTATAAATAAATTATCTTTGTTTTTAAATCCACTTGATGTCTTCAACTATTGCACATGCTTACAGCAACTCTACTGTGGCGGTGAACAATTTCAGATGGAACTCTGATTTCTTTTCAGTATAAGTTCATCCATCCAACTGTTGTGCTTAAGCATTTTTTCATCCATTCTACTGTTAGCTACTGAAAATCCAAAGAGCCTTTGAAGAACTCAAGTAGCTATTGATCTGTTTAAGTCTCAAAAAGCATTCTACACTCTGCAGAAGCTGAAGAGGCAAAAAGCACAATTTAGAAAATAGCGCATAACATGTGTGTAATAAATCTACTGCAGTTTATTTTCATCTAAAAATCTTTCATAATAATGAAGGAACAGTTTTGAAGTATTCTGGCACAATGCAGTAGAACCTTCATTAATTGCTAGCCAAATACAGAATAGCTACTTGTTATACTCTAGTTTACTTTGAGAGTCCATTTTCAGACTGCCCTACAAACATTTCTGTGTGACTTAAGGAAACTCTGAAAACTGAAGTCTCCGTCACAAACACACTGCTATGAATGTAGATGTCTAGCATGCTAAGATATGCATCATGCCACATATACATACTAGAAATTAGAGGGGAGGCAATCATTCATTTGCTCTTAATATCCTAAAGCAGAAGTGAAAGTGAGAATTGAGAGACTGACCATGCAAAAAAAAAAAAAAAAAAAAAAAGCAAGGAATGAGGTACAGCTGTTTTGTACTTTTTGTACTTCATGGACTTATTCCAAGCGATTGTTTCTACAACAAAGATGTAACCACCAAGATTACAAGCTTTGTTTGGTGACACAAACTGCCTAACAATCACTGTCCTATCAAGAAGGAATTAATTTACAATATTTAGTTGTAAAATAAACTGAGATATTTCCAATAATCAAATGTCACAATGGTCTCATATTTCTGAGCCTGGAGAATCCTATCTCTGAACAACACTATGAAAAAATAATAGTCTCTCTGGGAAAACAGAAAATTTTCTACAACCGTGCCAAACATTCAGATTTAGTGATGGGTTAATAACTGTAAACATTTTCAAGACTATCTTCAATGGGCTCTTTTTTTTTTTTTTAATGTAAGAGCTTATAAATAAACTGAGGGAGACTATTCTTTAGGACTGGTTTTGCATGACAGCACAGAATGTCCTTTACTATACAGTTCACTACAAAACACAAAAGGGGTAATCAGAGACAATACCAATCAATGAAAATACATTGTATTTCTTGTTAGACCTACATGTTAGAATGACCTTATTCTGAAGTGGAGAAAGACAAGACATGGGATAAGGGCTCAAACCATGGGAGGGAGGAGTGAAAGGATACATACAGAGTGGCAAATAAGAGACTTAAAATTTACACCAATGTAAATTGGAGATAAGAACTCAGTGTTGTGTTGTTATGCTGTAAACCATTTTTGTACTGAAATGTGCTAGAATAAATATCTCTGAATTGGTGTGAAGGTATTTTCAAACGCTATTTCCTACAGAAGTCTGAACAGAACAGAACAGAAGTCTGTTATTATTAACTACATTGTTGTAAGCAAACTATTTTGTGTTATACAATATACCATACGCATACATACAATAGAAAGTTACCCTATCTTATCCCTTCTATACAGTGCTTTCAAAAAGCTATGTCATTTGTACACTAGACACCAATTACTCTAGAATTACATATAAATACAGACTTAATTTCTCTGCCATTAGTTGAGCATTCTAGCTATATCTCCACATTATAAATTTGTAGACAAGGTATAGCTACAGAACATGAAACAGACCGTCTCCAATGCAGCTACTGAATAAAATGATATCAAGTACAGAGCACAAGATATCTCCTACAGAGATATAGCTGACAGAAGGAGTTCTTTGCCAGGCAAGAATCTGACCAAAGACTGTACAGACTTGACCATCCACTACTCCATCCCCACAGCAACCTTGGTGCAGCTTACTTCTTCCTTAGTGTGTTACCCTTTTTGCTTTTGGTTTTCCTACCTTTTCACATCTTTCATTTGCACACTCTCTTCAGGACTGAAATCAGATTAAAAAAAAGAATCCTATATTGTGAGATGTCTTTATGAAAGCCAAACATCTGACAGTCCTATTACAAAGGACAGGTTGTGTTTTGATCATGCAGGAAATTAATTCTGTTAATCAGGGCATGCCTGTTACCAGTTAAAGTCTTAGCAAAGTGTTTTTTATCATCATTAGTCTCAGAAATGCTTTTATATCAGTAATAATTTTATCACTATATTTTTCAGTGTGCTAAAACTAAAATTACAATAATATGAAACCTCCACATGGGGAAAAAAAAATTACAAGGCAACAATGTTCTTACTTATCAAAGTACTTAAACTCCTTGTGGAGTTTGAACACCAGCAGTACCATTACTGTGAATTTTATGCCTGCTCACAGGAGGCGTAAGATGAAGTTTTAGACCACAGCTGCATTACAGCAAGACAGGACTGCCTTCTCAGGCAGTTCCCAAAGCCATCAGAAATAACATCGAGGAAAAAAAAAAAAAGGCAGCAATACATTTTTTGCAGTGTTTCCCTTGCCTTTCACAAATAGAGGGGTTTTTTGTTTGTTTGTTTGCTGTTTTGTTATAAAGGGTAAGAACATGACCTGTGACTTCAGGACTGCAGAGTGCAAACTCAAATCAGTAATGTGGCCTCAGCAGCACTGTCTGTCCAAATCCATGGAGGTGTCCAGATCACACTGTTAATTTCAAATCTGGACCTCTGGTGTCTAATTCCTGACTGGCCCCTGCCTTTGCTTCTGTTCAGTGTAAAATTAAAGATACTGCAGGAGTGTGGCATGTCTTGAACATCAAACAGATCTCAGTTGTTGATCCAGAGTAGTTTCTTTTATCATAAATACCAAAAAGCATTAAAGGAAAGTATGAAAGGAATAATCTCGCCTGAGACTTCCAGGACTGTGAATAGTTCCTGACAATAGCATCCCAAAATTGTGTATAAAATCCTAGTAAGAATGAAAATTGAAAAATGGACAGTATCTTTTAGTACTTTTTTTGTTGGTTTTTTTTGCAGGTCTGCATCTCGAGGATACAAAAGGGGTTTGCAATGGTCAGGGACCAGGTGGAAAATAGGTTTGCTCTAACAAGGAAGCTCACTCAGAGAGGGTTGGGATGACAGAATAGTTCTGACCTATTCTCTACTCTAAGAACCAGCAAAATACCAATTAACAAAGACTCAGATCCATCTGCAGACATCAGTACAATGGTTAGAGTACATTTAATCAAAACGGCCATATGCGTTCCAGCCTTCTTCAGTGACACCACTCAGAATGCCACCAGAATCAGAAGCCCCCAGCAGCCCCAGTCCTACAAACCCTGTTAAACTTGTCCTATTAAAATAACAATTTATCAATACAACCTTCTGCCTTGATTTTTTTTTTTTTCCAGCCCAATAAGCCAACAATTTGTTGGGGGGAGGTCAGAACACAGAAATGCTATGTTTAATATCAAAGTTGAACACTTTCCCAGGTCAGCCTCAAGACCCCCAAGTAGTCAGGAAGTGGAAAGACTAATCAGATGCTGAAAGTCTTTCCTCAGTGTGCTAAAATTGCAAATTTAATTAAAAACCTCCATTACTTGCACAGTCCTACCATTCTCTCTGTTAGCTCCTTTAGAACAATGAAGTGGCTTAAAATGAGATTATGAACTTGCACTAATATTTCTAATGCTCCCCTAACAGCGTGAGTACCAAACCACATGTACAAGCGATGCATCTAACTAGGTCAGTTGCCTGGACATTCAAAAGGGCAACTCTTAAGGTTGAAGACACAAAGGTTCAAAATTCCAGACAGTAAGCACATACTGGATAAACTCCAGAGTAATCATGCATGTTCCTCTGCCCCCCGCTTTGCAGTGAGGGGCTTATGGGTCATTTCTAAAAATACTGAGAAAAGGTTCTTGTGAAACCAAAACCTCCTAGGGAAAAAGCAGTCAGCACACCACAAGAAGGCACAACTGAGCTCACATCAAAAACATTATGGCCTTTTTCATGGTAATTTTTCACAGAGGTCTACTTTGTGCATATTTTGGATGAATCTTCTCTCTCTGTTAGGAGCTTTACTGACTTACAGTGAAGAGAATCCCAATAAATAATTTGTAGGAAGCGGCTTCCTAATATTATATACACTAATTTAAAATTAGCGTATAAGTTAACCACTTATTTTGAAAGAAATAAGGATTATTCTTTTAAACTTACAGCACATAAATCTGATATTACTTGGACAATAATGTAATTACAAGAGCTGCTCCAAAAGTAACACCTCCTGTTTCATTATGTTGGCCCACGACATCAGAGGTGGATAATGTTGGCAGTAGAAGTTGAACCTTCCGGCCAATATTTTGATAAATTTTGTTTCTGTGCAACAGGTGACAGCAGAGGGGTAGTCTGACAAAATGGCATCTGACCTGGAAGTGTGTATGAAGCAGGAGCATGTAACTGAATTTCTCCATGAGAAAAAAAAAAATGGCATCCAGTGACATTCATCAACACTTGCTGAAACATTTATGGAGACCAAACAGTTGGCCGTGAGCACAAAGAGGCAGTGGCTGGTATGTTTCAGCAGGGGCAACAGTGACAGCAGGTCACCTCTGCTGGCAGAGATTTCTATGAGCATGGCATGAAGGCTTTTGCTCATTCCTGGCAAAAAATGCATAGCTAATGGTGGTGACTGTACAAAAACAAAAAAAAAAAAAAGCATTTTGTAGCTGAGAATTTGCTCTATCAAATAGTGCTATTGCATTCTTCATATCTGTAGTAGTTCCCATGGAAATAAATAGGAGGCATTACTTTTGAAGCAAACTGTGTACATTTACCATACTGATATATTATTCCTGTTTTATGTTTTGACATTTGTTAACGAACTGAGGTTTCTGCACATTTCTGTTTCTCATCATGCTGAAAGAAGCCTACATAAAATGCAGTAACAAGTAGTAAAAATGATGCCGTATTAGAGAAAAGATGCTATACTGCATCATTTGTGAGCATATTACATGGTAATGAAATTATTTTAAGTACTGCCTTAACATTCTGAAATTTTTTCAAGTAGTTGCATTTTAAACTTCTACATGCTTGACAAATGTTTCATATTTATTAAATTAATCATTAAAAACATTTAACAACTTCTCCCACTAGTTCCTGTATATAGTGACACACAAAATTGAAGTAATTTCAAGCTAAGGTCTCACTTTCTTCTTTTGATTCAAGATTTTGAGTCAAAAATTTTTCAAGTCCAAAGTCAGTACCTTGAAAACTGTTAATGTTCATCTCACTTGCTCTGAAATTGAAGGAGATTATCTCCATGCCTAGGATATACTCCTATTCAACGTTTTATTATCCCTAGAGAGGGAATATTTTCTAACTATAAAAAAAAAAAAAAAGATCACTTTTTCTTCTCTTAGTAGGAGAAATAATATTTTTCTGACTTTTAAATGCATTCAGCTGCTAACAATGAAAAATTGAGCAAACACAAACACAGGACTTTCTTTTACCTTCAAGATTAAGAAAGACCAGACTATGAAAGTGAATAAAATCTACATACTTAACAAAAACCATGAAATGCAGACTTAGTACTTTTCTCTGCTTTTTTTTTTTTTTTTTGAGTAAAATTCAAAACTGAAAATTTGCAAACTAATTTGAGAAAGTTAAAAAAATAGTAAGGATGGAAATTACTGTAGTAACAGCAAATCGTACATCTTAATGTATTGATTCATGCAGTTACCTTGCCACGTATAAAAAGCAAAGACAAACTGCTGCTCCTTTGAGCTTATTTATGATCCTTAGAAGAGAAGCCTCTGGAAGCACCTGACACCTACTGAAGCAGAAGGAACTGTAAAAAGATAACTGTTTTAAACGCAAAATATTTGTATTGCTGAGAGGTCAGCTTTGCCACTACTGACTACATTGCAATTTGCATACTATTAAAGCATTACCCATAACATTTGTAAAATTTAATTTTAAAGCTATGTTGTTAAAGATGTTTGCTGAATTGTAAGCACCTGGGGACGTTTGGGAAATTTGTTAACACTTTCATAGTTACAATATTTTAGCTTCATTTTGCTTTCTCTTTAACACTCCTCACCACCCAAACATGCACATACTATTCTCTTCTTTGGCTTTATGACAATGAATCTCATTTTAGTGCAAGCTGAGATACTTTTAAAGAATATTGCAATGGTATATTAATGAAGATAAAAATACTAAAAATAAAAGGGCAAGTTAAGTTTGTTAAAAGTGACACTAACATTTATTTACTTTCGCTGGGATCTGAGATTCAGTTATAATCCTGTAGATTAGAGGTGATGTTTATGATTTTCTATTTCACTCTAATACAGACCTTCTCATTAAATCAGTGAGCTCAGTAATCACAGTCATCAAGTTGGTGTTTCAGTGCTGCATTCACATTCTTTTCCCTTGGAATTCCTCCCTCCTTTCCCCACTCCCTCCCCCAAGATCTTTATTTACTCCCTGGCAGAAACTGTGAAATTAAAGATGCGTAACATGAAGATACAATCTCTGCTTCCTTTGCCCTGCCAGACTAGTACTTCACTCTAAAATACACTTAGTCTGGGAAGTACTGATATTAACTCAGTTACTGTAGCGAGTAAGTCACAGTTTGCCTTTGAAGTTTATTGAAAAGTTGTCTAGATGATAACAGAAAGGATGGAGTAAAGCAGGAACAACAAGAATTGCTTTACATACTAATAACAACAATTTAGTTATCAAAACAGTACAGAACAAGCACGCCTTTATACAATCTCTAAAAAATTTAGCTTCCTAGGGTTCTAATAGGCTTTTCCTGTGGTTCAGGAATGCACGGTAGCACTCAGCCCAGTGCCTGTATCCTTATTTCAAAGAGAATCATTCAAACCGACATCCAGCCTGTCAAGAATCTCAACTTTGAGCTGCTAATGCAGAATAAAAATCAATATAAATTTTGATCATTTGATGAATATTTACTTCTTTCCTTGGAGCTTGGGGATTTAGAATCGAAAACTGCTGAATCAAGTCATTTTATTTTTTTTTTTGTGTTTGTGCCAACACCAATTTACTACCCTCCTGAAAGTTCCTGAACAAGATGTCTCATGTGGCATACATGTTGGTTTTTTTCTGTCAATCATAACTGTGCCAGTAGGGAACTATAAACATTTTCCTTTCGTACTCTTAGTTCCCCAAAAAGAAGTATTTTGATTTCTTTGCTGGAAAAGGTAAACTTGCCTTATTTAGACATACTGTAGAATGCTTATGTCTGTCTTCCTAGGATGGCTGCTGCACCTAATTTGATAGTAGGTATTAAATATTTTGTTTTTAGTATCAGTTGCTTCCTACAAAGACACAGTTCACATGAAGGAATCATTGCAAACAATGCTTAGTAACACAAAACAGATAGAGATCTATACTGACATTATCAGTTTTTCTATATGTTTTCTGAAAAACAGCATGGAAATTCTGAGCACTATAATTTGCACCAAATGTTTGTGTAAATGAAGATAGCAGGAGATAAATAGATCCCACAAGTTAGCAATTAAGATGCAACTCTAGTTTGCATTTAATCTTAAAAAGAAATGTACCTTCAATCTTAAGAAAACGAGCTCCTAAAAAAAAAAAAATGTATATTTAAATCTATGTTTCCATAGTGATTTTTTTTTGGGGGGGGGGAGGGGGGGTGGGAGAAGGGGGTGGAGGGGGTAGTAGAAGAAAAAGGAGAAGTGATGCTTCTAAATCTGAAAAAAACTAGATTAGTTTAAGAACTGTAAATGCAAGCAATTTTCATCTTGCAAACTTTTTCGTATGTTACTCAGTGGCAGACGGGTTTTATCTTAAGGAGCAATTTTGTTGGTCTCTTATAAATTAAATAAAAGTGGCAGCAGCTGTCTTTCGGAAGGCTGATATAGGCTTGTATAGTCATATGATATTATGTAGACAGATGTTTTAAATAAAATAAAATATTTAGATTGCTAGATACCTTGCTAGATACAAAGACAATTATAGGATGTCTTTGTTAAATTAAATTTCTCATTCTTCTGAGAAGAAAAAAAAAGGAGAATTGTCCTGGAAACAGTACCAACAGGAAATGATCCTATATCTAAAACAGCTGGAGACTGTAACTAATATAAATTTACTTGAAAATAAAAATGCAGTATGCCTCCAGAGACACGCAGCAACATGCAGTAAAAACAGATGTAATAAAATTATTTTTTTAAACTTCAGTTTATATATACACACAAAACATTAAGCTATGATGTAGCCAAGTAGAGGGACTGTTCAGGGCTAAGAGAAAGTAAGAGAACAATTAAACCCCTAAATATAACAACAGTGACATCTCTTTTCTAATAATAAAAAAGTGGGGTTTTTTTTATTGTTAAATGCTGCCTTTTACAAAAGCATATTAGACATATTACTTTGACTAGGATTGTAATATGATAACATTATTACCTTACCAAGACAAAATTTAGTGGCAGCCTTTTACCTCAGCACCATAAGGTAAATTTTGATTTACATCTACCTTACCTGTGTCAAACTTCTAAAAATAACTTTAAAAGAAATGCCAATAACCAGTAGCCCAATTTTTTAGATATTATAGCTAAGAAAGCTTTCCATAATAGAAAAACAGAATTTTGGCAGAGCAAAAACTGCACAACTAAGTCTTATGATGCAAGAGACTTACGAACCCTTTTAAAAGTGACCAAACATTTTAGCCTACATCTATGCAATGCATCTCAGCCAATTTGTTCCTGCCATTTTTGTCAAAAACACTGCAGAATAACAGACTGCATCCAATTCTATGCAGTTAGTGTTGTTTTACTCTCCTCAAGATCTCCATTACAAATTCTCCATGACTCTGGGCTGAAACCTGCTCTGCTTACACAGACACAGCATGAATGTCCTGACTTACTTATAAAGCAAACATTAAGGGAGTAACTGCAACAAAATATATGAATAAGCACTTCAGATGTGTACCTTTCACATCACCACTGATACTAATCTATCCCAATTTGCATAACTTCCTTTTTAAATAATAAAATGGTACTACAGGATCACATTGTTTGGGATGCTTTAAAAAAAAAACAACGTAATATTACCTCATAATTTAGAGATAATGAGAGATAATAATTTATTTTATTATATATGAGAGATGATTACCTCATCTCTCATATATAATAAAATAACCTGCTAAAACAACAACAACAAAATAGCGAAACTACTATATTACAGTATACAACAAGCAAGGTAAATGGTGTTAAAGATTCCTTTCAGAAAGATTCAAGTTGGATTGCTATCATTTTTTTCCAATAGCCTTAATTGGCTAAGTGCCGTTGGGCCAACTAATACCCAGAGAGACCTAAAGTCAGTAAATCTTGTAAATACGATGATTTCAACAGATTTTCTTCAAAGACTTGATCATTACATAAGATACTGCTGGTTTGGCACTGTACTATTTCTCACTTAGAACATACATGAAATTATGAACTTAGAAGATTTATTCTTACAGTATTCTGGGCTAAAAACAGCCCAATAAGTAGAAGATACTGGATAATTTTACTTTAATTTAGATAGAAAGTGTACATGAACAAATGCTTTAATTTCAAAAGAAAAGGATTCAGGTCTGAAACAGACTGAGAATTACAAAATCACACATTTCAAGATGCAAAGATGCAAACACGACATGTGTGTATATATTAAATGACTATATAATTGCATAGTGTAGTGTTTTTTCTTCAGATAATATTAGGAAGCCTAACTGAGATGACAATAACACATCACAGTATAAAGTGGAATCCCGGGCATTCAAATTCTGATCAACACTGATCTGTGGTAAAGTGTGTGATTTCTAAACCACATAATGACCTTACAACATGATATGGGTTAAAGTCTCATTAGAAGTTAAAGGAACAACAAAAATCTTAACATTTTGATTAATCCAGAACTATGAGAGGTAATATTCTGAACAGTCAAAGGTTAATAAAATATTTTAAAACAAAATTTTCAATACAGTTTGTTAAAAGAGTTTAATTCAAGTTACACAAATTTTATGAAAACAGATTAACGCTAGGAACATTTTTTGCTTTTTCAGAGCATTAACTGAAGTGGAAGCATTAAGCTCGTGTACTACAGCAAAATATTACAGCTTTTAATAGACACAGTGAGTCCCTTATACAGGTAGTCATACTGGTCTAATGCCTAAAGACATTTTTCAGCAGGAAAATACACAGATGCAGGTGAGAGGTTCTGATAATACAGCTCAGGCTAACAGCTAACTTTGCGTTCCAGATACCCTTTGCCAAGCATGACTGAAAAAAATCAACTTTATTGTAGCCATTTCCCATAGAGGTCACACAGAAACTACTCTTGGAGATACTGCTGCATTACATGTATGAAAAAAAGTTTGGATCCTACCACAGAACCTCACGTGCATTCTTCAACTGTGTGTACAAAGCAGCAAAAGTTACCATGCTTTTGAGCTTAGTTTCATTATAACTGAACCATCAATATCTTACTGGAGCAGGTTTAGATCAGAAGTTCAGTCTGAAGCCATCAGCAATAATTACCACAGAAAGTCATATGGTTGCAGGACATTATGGTCTTGTTTATGGAGCTTAGGTAGGATTTCCAATCAGCATGATTGCATCTATTTCTAGTGCTTTGTTAATCACTTCCTGAAGCTGCTCATTAAAAGCTCCTATGTCAACACATAATGCTGTAGTGACTGAAACAGAGATTGGGAATACAATCACATCTCTTGGCTTGGCTGAGAAGCAACATTGCTCCCTTTATCACAAATGCTGCTTTCCCATTTGATAAAAAGCCTTACCACGTCATGGAACAGGGGTCATTCATTTTAGAGGAACAAGCTGAATCTTCCCCATTAAACACAGGGTGATGTTTGCTCACATTCAGTGTTTCTCTCCTTCAACAATGGCAATGCAGGGACATCCAAGTACAGAAATTCAGCACTGCTCTTACAACAACCACTGACAGCCCCTGACAATAATCACTTACCAATACCATAGTACTTACCTACCTACCAACTGTGAAAGCACTCATAGCCAGAGTCAATAATTGAACCAAGCAATTCCAGTGAGCTCATGTGATTGGTGATATTATCCCTTTAAGTGTGTTATTTAAGTTTGCAATGCAGTTAATTGAAACCCTACTAGATGCAAATCAAAAGTTTCAGCCTTAATTGAGATATTTTGAAAATTGAACCCATTGCTTCAGGCAGGTGCTACATGAGATTCCATTAATATAGGTAATTAACATTAGCCTCTGCTTTAATTAACATGCACACTTTAATTAGTAAAGCATTAACCAACATTTAAAAATCTGATCTTCATGCATCACAAAAACTGCAAAGTTATGACTACGTTATATTTTTCCAAGACTATAAATCATACAACAGATTTTTTTTCTTTAAATACATCACAATGCATTAAAAGAAAAAAAAAGTACATATAAATTTATCTACTTTGTTTGAAATGGCAAAAAAGATTTCTTAAGAATATGAGAAAAACCTCACAATACTTCAAAATTCATCTAAAATGTGTACATATGTATATTACATGTCTGTGTGAGAGAACATCTAAATGGTCATCTTATGAATGAAGATAGTTGTAATCAGATACGTTGCTCAGGACAGCTTTTTTCAAAGCTAGCATTTTAAAAATAAATGCCCTATCATAAGTTCTCGCTTTGTTTCCTATCATGTTTGCCTTATTTAGCACATAACATTTTAACGTAACACTGCTCCCCACAGTAAGTAAGCCACAGATCTGCAAATACGAGCTGAACATCTTCTTGAGTTTGCACAGACCCTTAGACATCCTCAAGAATTGGCCCGACCCTCTGAAACTTCTTGTTCTACTATATCACAAATCCCACTGCTGGGCATCATCACATCTGTGAATTTAAGTCACTAGGGAGCTGTGGTGAAATAACTGGGTTAGGTCAACACCAGCCTTTCTGTATGGCAGGTCCCAGTTGTAGGTGTTCAACTAATGTCCTTATGGAGCTTCTACAAGTGCAGTTACACTCAAGCTTTCAAACCAAACATGGGAGTATTTCTCTGACACAGACAATGTCTTTATTACTCTGGTTGTTTAACTATCCATCTGAATTTTAAATTCTTATTTAGAAGTATAGCATGCTCCCAGACATACCTAGCATTCAGAACTCTGCACAAGCTTGTGAGATTAAATGGTGCAGAGCTCCAGTTTCAAAATCCTTCATTAAATAAAATTTAACCTCAATATCTTTCAAAATACGTTTCCAAACAATGGAAAGATACCTTCATCTTCCTAATCCTTCCCTCCTGTTATGAATTACCTACCTGATCCTGACAGCTTTGCTTTAAATACGTTAAGTTCCATTTCTATAGCCTCATTATTACCACAAAGAAGATTTCTTAACCACTCGCTTTTAGATTTCCTGTGTTTCACTGTCAATACGTAAAGGTGGAACATGTATTAATTACTGTTCTACAATTCTCATAATAAGATTTTGAATGTGATGGCTTGAATAATAGAGTCAACTGAAGCCTAGTCCCGCTTCTACAATTTTTCCACGTTCCAAACCCCCACTGCATTTGGCAGTGAAAGAATGGACAGTCTTAAAGGAGTATATACTGTATTCATATTACATCCAAATATCTGCAGATCTCAAAGACAGCATGTACATGTGCAGAGAAAAGAATATGCCCTTCAGTTAGAATTTCTGAAGCTCCTAGAACAACCACATCAATGTCAATTCAGTCTTCTGCTTATTTCTCCTAGTTAAGTGAGAAATGATTTTCAGAAAATAAACATGAAGAGAAAACTGAATTTACTTAATCAAATTTAAGCACTTTTTATCCATGGGAGTAAATGCTACATCATGTTTCATATTCTTAAGATACTGACACACTTCTCATACATAAGACTTTCCCAGACAATGAATTTATGATGCTTCTAGCTAAAAAATGCCAGACCATTTTGGTGCAATTTGCCAGATTTGTGGGATACTACAGGACATTTTTCAGAGTTTTCAGAGTTCACTACAAAATTAAGAGTATTACCACTGCAAGAATACTTCACTGAATACATTTTCTGACATGCATTTGAAGTCACCATACTTTTAACCCCACAAAACAACATAAGGAGTCAAATCTATCCTGTTTTCCATCTGAGTAACCTACAGAGATCAGGAAACTATTGTTTCTGTAGAACAATGTGACAATACTTCAAAAACAGTAATTTTGACAATACAAAGCCTTAAGTCTGACCACAAAAATATTTTGCCATTCACTTTTTTGAATTTAATATTTTTAAACATGCTTCCCTTATACTGTCAAAACAAAATAACTGGACCAAAAATTCTACTACATTTAAACTAGTTCTTCATTCATCTGTGCAATCATTTCAAGGTTTCCTTATGCAAAAGTCTCCAGATTCTTACTGAGAAACATATGACTTAATATAGCCCCAGCACAGTGAAAGACTCATATAGCATACAAGAACACAAAAAAGCAATTCTGAAGTCATTAGTTTTAACATAGGAAGATCAACTCAAAGCGGTCAGAATAATAGGTACAATGTGCTTTTTCATTAGAGTGACTCTTCATTAAACAGTTGTGTGAAAGATAATAAAATATAAATACACAGGGAAGGAAGTTACACTATAACACAATGGAAAGCACAGCAACATCAGCAGAGTAGTAATGACCTCAGCTGCAACAAGTAAGGACTTGCCCAAATAACAACAGTCATGAGCACAGAAACAAACCAAAGACAATCTTACCTTCAGAAGATCTCACGTACATAAGGATCTCCAACAAGATACCTTTTACCTCCACTGCCAACCCTAAGATGAGGTCTGAGAAGGGGTGGATCCTGGTTCCATCCCTTCTGGTCACTCAGGTGCACTGCAAGCACCTGAGCTCCCCTCAGTTGGCCCTGCCTTTCCACCAGGTGCTCAATCACTGCTTCAAGCCATGACTTAGCATTTCTGCTACAGAAGTGAGCTGCACTCATGATATTTTAAAAGGTGGAGTTTTGTTTTGCTTCTCTAGTACCTTCAAAATAACAGGCTAAACCTAGAAAATTAGGGCTGGGTTCTATTCTGTCAAAGTCAACGGTAGTTTTCTTACCTTCTGATACCAGCTCAAATGCTTTCAAATCATTTGATAAAAAAAGTATATGAGCTCATAATTTCAAAGATTCATGTTACTAACATTCCATATATTTTTAAGAGAAAGAATGCATACTGCAGCTGTAACTTTCATGATACAGAGAATGCAAACACAGACAAGTTTGAAAGGAAGTGTAGAGGATTCAAGGTCGAGCAGCAGTTATAAGAAAAGTTGCGTTCTACTGCTTTAAGGATGTCCCTTTTATCATGAGGAAAACGGAGAACAGCCTAAGGTTTTGTTAATAACTTCTGCTGGAACTCAAAATGTCTGCCTTGGTTCTCCAATGTCACTGCAGGAAGGAAGGGTTGGAGCTCTTTTGTTCACTGTGGGAAATGTTTTGCCTTCCTATGCTAGCTGCCACCCCATGTCCAACAACCTCTATACTTGTAGCTAGAAGCTTCCCGTAACCTGGACACAGACAATTTCAGACAGCAGGGTCACAGCTACCACAGACAACCACATAACTTAGTGCTCAGAGCCACCCCTTAAGCTTCCTGTTCTTTTCTTGATTCTAATAGCTGGTCTAATAAAAAATACTAAACTTTGCCTCCCTTGTCTATAGTTCATAACTTTCCATTGCCAAAGTGAAGTTATGAGCAGTCTTGGATCATGTAGTTTGATGTGTTCTGAAGAGTGTCTTTAAACATTCCTGGAACACTAATTTAATTATTGATAGACAAACATGATACACAGCACTCAATATCTTATTGTTAAGAACAATGAATTTTCTTACGCTATGAAAATGTATATCTAGCATCCTTTATGAAATGGAATGATAACAATTACTTTTGTTTTATTGACCTTTATAAGCAATTTGGTGAAATGTAACTTCAGCTTACAAAAGCGACAGTGCATATAAGAATGCAATTTCTAATTTAAGTCACTACACCAAATTCAAAAGCATACATTTTATGTTTTTAAACTTAAATTGTCATAACATAAGAGACACTGGAACGTTAAAAACAACCAGTTATTCTGATAAGCATAATATATATTTCACGGCACCTCATTTTTTATTTTTTAAAGTTAGTAGAGCATTGCACCTAATGTCATTCCTAAGTGGCAGTGTGTATGGTTTGTGTGAACTTATAATTCCAATATGATATAACCTTTTCTAATTAAATTCATAATTCTATCACAAAGTAGGAACAGTCCATGCCTAAAAGCAGATTTTTCTCCTGCACTTGCACGATTGTCTGAGAATACCGAAAAGAGTTGATCTTGCTGCTTACTAATACTGACATTCACTATTTGTATCTCTGGCAGAACTTTCACTATCACACTGAGACAGTGCAAAGAGAATGGGAAGTTTGCTGCCATAGCCACAGAGAATTCTGAATTTCTTTTTTCCTTCTAACATATATAATAAGAACATGAGCCTTAAAATCCTCTCCAGTAATTAATCTTTTTCCACTATACATGAAAAATACAGAAGTTAAATATTTCTTATCACCAAATACATTTACTGGTTACATTAGTGTTTAGTTTGTTTACTTGCTAATAATTTCCTACCACAGTTCAAGCACAATATGCTAACCATTCAAGAAGGAGACCTTCTGCAATACGTGGAAACACACCAGGATTCATGTGGTGCAGTGTACTTTATTTGCATTTTGCATTTTTTTTTTAAGATAAAAGATGGAAAAGAAATTGTAGAAACTTAGTGGAAACTTTGGAGAAAAACTAAAGATAGATACGTTTTGATCATGTATTTCTTCTTGCCAATTGGCATACATAATAGAAAATGGTAGAGAATAGGTTAAACAGTCTAAAAGGATTTTAACCTTAAATTTGACAGAAGCTAAATGGCTGTGACATTGGGTTCTTCTACTTTATTCCAGCTAGTAATCCACCTTCAAAGTTCCTGTCAGGTAAATGACCTTGTATTTCATTAACTGATAATTAAATGGATTTATTCCACTAACGGTTTTAATTAAAATGCTAGAAATATTGATTACCCCTCTCATCCTTATTCCCCCAGATGAAAAAAAGGTTTTAGGAATGTTTATTTAGAGAAGACAGAGAATTAAATTAGATTGAATCTCTATGAGACCTGAAGACTGGTTCTTTCATTTCTGCTGCTCAAGCAGAAAAAGGTTTCAATTTTTTGATGTTTGATTAATTATTTTGAAATCCATTTATGCTTACCTTGGTGTTTAATTAAAAATGTCATTTTTAGCATAATTTAATTGGCTATCTGTGGAAGACTAACTTCGAACTTGTATTTTAAAAATGTTGTGTTTTTTTTTTTTTAATTTGGGGTAAAAGAAACTTTTTACTTATTTGCTTTTGCTGTATAGGTATCATCTCATGAATGAAGAACTAAAAGGGCTGGAGCTTAACTGGATTTTCTACATTTGAATATGAAGCTACATATGTTTATGAGTAATGCAGCTTTATTTAGCTGAATGCTTGAATCCATTACCAGTTATTCAGAATCTCTAATCTAACAAGTATGAAGTGTGTGCCTCCAAATATGCTGGATTTTTTAAACATTAATTGAAAAATTACTTACTTGGTTATCCTCACATAAAAATATTTAAGTGCTATACTGTTTTCATACCCCTCTGTTCTTACCTATTGGAAATTTGCCTTACACCTGAGCCAATTGTCTGCTCAAGAAGCAATTGCTTTTCTAAAGTATGAAGGAGATTAAAATAAAACACTTATGTGTCTTTTCAATACCAAATAAAGACATGTTGTCATCTTATAAAGAACACATTTTGTTACCAGTTGTTAGTTTTAAAACGTTTGGCCTAAAATACTCAGTGGAAAGTCACAGTACCTTAACTGACAAAACCAATAACTAAAGCCCTAATTATGTAAAACTTGCTTAACTTCAAGCACATAAGTTGTCACACTGAAGGGCAACAGGATTATTCCTCCAGTTAACTACTACAAGTTGTGGACTTGCTTAATGGTTTTGGTGACTCAAGACCTTCACACTCAGATTTTTGTTCCTTTTGCCTTACTTGTGGACTATATGCTACATAAACATGAGGTCAACAATCTCAGAAAAACACTATTATGAAAAGACTAATTGCATTATGTTATTTCATTTCTAATCTGAAAAGAAGATCTCTGCTCTGCAGACACTGGATTCTCAGGATTGTCAAAAACATATTAATGCTCTACTTTCTGCAGGCAGTATAATTTATATTTCTCCCTTCTTTCTTCAAGTATTTAATGAAAAATTTTATAGTCTGACTTAAAGCTTGATGAATCAATGAAAATACCCTCAATCAAAATATTTGTCTCCAGAATTCCATCCTTTTTAGAGTTATTTCAAAACATCATGTGAGCTCTGTGCCTGAGATCTAGCTACGTGACAGTGGTTTGTGTATGGTCACGAGTCATTTAAAAATAGAATGGTTTTACAGTGATTTACTGTCTAGAAGTTATCCTTGCCTTTTTACAAAGAACTGCAAAAAAAAAAGCAAAAGGAAAAAGAAATACAAATAAACAGCTTGTGGTGTAGATTTAAGAACTTGAGGAGTTGAAGAAGATAAATTGTGCAGAATGATGTTGCCTTTTTGAAGTCAGTGATGTTCCACTCCCCTGATGTGCTCATTGTTACATTTTCAAAGTGCTGCACATGGCTTTACTCATTCAGCTTTCCATGACGTCCATTATCTAGCACACCAAGTCAGAATCCTTCCTGTGAGCATGCACTCATATACAGTCCTTCCAAGTTCATGGCACCTACTCCAGTGAGTTCTTATTTCCATATGTATATGTATGGTGAGACTCCTAATGCTTTCTTGTTATAATTCTAGCTATGAAAGGGAATGGACCTACCGACTACTGCATACTGGCCTAGTGAAGACAAGATAGTCTGTCACAACTTTGGTCAAGATTCTGCTGCTTTGACATATCCAATGCAACAACATTTTTCTCTCACCTTTCAGAGTAGGACTTAAGAACCAGGTCATAGTATTTTATTTCTGAGTTACTCTTTAATGCTGCCTTCATTTTCAGTACTGAGAATGTGGGTTTCATTTAATTTTCTGCTATTGATTTGCTCAAGATACAAAATCATTTTGCCTTATTTGGTTACATTTCCTATTTTAATTGAACAAATTTATTATATTACAGAACAATCTTTGAATATGATGATCTATTGGTTTTTTTCCATGACTACTTTAAATGATGATTTCCATTATTGATGAAGTGAGCAAAGAAAACATTAAATAAAGAATGTTGCTGTATGTTACTAACTTGGATGTTCATGGACAAAAGAGGATTGAAAACATGCAGAAGCTTTTCAACAAAGGGCACTCACTATTAAAAACTACAGAAATTACAGAAGCACAGTCATGTAAAAGTTCTGCCTGCACTATCGCTACTATTGACAACCTTCAAATTAGCTTGATTTCAGAAATGTGAAATAATTTTTAAAGACACATATGGCATAGATTTTACTGTCTTTTTTTCTGAACTTTAAGAAAATAGCGAAGATGAATAGCTTTATTTTTAACACTGATATATGACACATTTTAACCTGTCTACATACAAAAGTGGTGCTGTTAACAACTGCAACTTTCTTCAAGTATGCTATGAATCACTGTATTCCTTTTCCCTTTTTTCATGCACCATTGCCACTATCTTACCTTCAGCGGTTTTGCTAGATTTCAATGAAGATGGAACCAGAGGGCACACATTAGAATTTTATATCAGTTCAAGAGGGGGAGAGAAGAAAGACATATGAAGCTAGAATGACATTCATTGAAGGTTCCCTAGGGAAGATAACACATGTTTTTGTCTTTCACCTGCTAGGCATGCTAAATCAGTGCAATGATAAGCTAATTTATGAAATATATTTCATTGAAACCTGGACATCTTTACTGTTTCTAGTTTGGCTATTAGCTTTTAAGAAATAAAAGATACCTAATTTTAAAAATGTTAGAAGGCTGTTTTTCTTAGATAATACTTACAGTATATGTTTACCAGGACTCTGTTTCAGTGTATAAAGAAGCATTTCAAAAGCAGTTAAGATGAGCTGAAGGTTAGAATTTATACTCCTTCAAAAAAGGAGTAGCTTTATTTCAAAATAAAAAGAGGATTTTACAGTGTTATCTTTCAAATACCCTGGAATAAAAACAAAACAAACAAATAAACAAACAAAAAATGCTGTACCTTTGAGTATTCTCACTGTACCAGTGAGAATGGTGAACATGTGTTGTACCAAAACAATGGCTCAGCCATCTTTCATAAAAGATGCATTGCAGTTCAACACTGAGCAGTTCATTTCTTAATCAAGGCAGGCAGTATAGGCTGCCTCACAGCTCCTCTGCCCAATACGTAGAAGCTAACTCTTCAGAAAACACTTTCAGGATACTTGTATTCAGGCAATGCATGCTAGAAGATTTTAATACTTTTGTTTCCATTATGGGAAAAAAGCTTCCATTAGATTGCTGTTAATGAAACATCACACTGAGGCAAAGCTTACAGATTTTCTTAACCATCAAAAAAAAAAAAAAAACCCTAAAAAAAAAAACCAAAAAAACTGGAAAATGCTGATATACTGCTGTTATTTTTCAGCAAATAAGAAAACCTCAAAAATTCACAATCCTTGCTGAACACAGACTCACAAGGAATTTAGAAACAGTCCATAATGCAGATTTAGAGACATGCAATCCAAGAAGCATGTACTAATGAGGTTAAATTTTATAAAGTAACCTAGCTGTCTCGCAGATAATTGTGTTTAATTTTAACAGTTTCATGATCAGACACATGTGAGCAAAATATCAAAGAGGATTTAATGCTTATATCAGTTATATATCTTCATTTATTCTATTTATCAATTTTGGTGGTACATTAACAATTATAAAGGTTTTTTTTTTTTCTTTTTCTCTTTTTTAATAACATTCAAGGCAGAGGTATTAAAAAAAAATAACATGACATATTGGGCACAGACATCTCATATATCCTTCTGGCTCTACTACCAAGACTTAAATATTCATTTCTCTGGGGGGGGGGAAGGAATATGGAGAAATTGGAGCCACCCAAAAGCTTAAACACCATTAATAAATAAGGTTGCCTACCTTCTCTAACCCCAGAACTGAAGACCACACTTCCCAAAACCTTTACATTTAGTCTGCCCTTCAGTGGCAGGTCAGTGGGGCAACGTACATGTTCGGTGTTTTAGCATGTTTAAGCATTTCACTGAAATAGTGCCATGGTCTTTTTCTAAGGACTCATGCAAGAGTTAGAAGAAAATGTGTTAGTTACCCATTCACTGTAGGGGATGAATAAAATCTCCTTCATTTTGTCATATTTCCCTGGATGTTTTCACATCTCTTCTGATGCACTCTCTACACATCAACTTTTTCTTTACTGATAATTTAGTTTCAAGCATTCTGGATTTAACTATACTCATGGCAACTTTTATAAACCTAGCAAAAACACAAATTAGGTAAGTTTTAATTTATTGTTTCTCCATGTTGATTTAATAACTTTTATAATGGCTGAATTAAATCAGCCCAAATTATTCTTCCCTTGAATTCACTTTCCTTTGTGAAAAGTTTCCAGAGATTGAATGTATCTAAATCCTATCTTCAGTTCCTGCACTCCGCTGCACACTGACATACCCATGTAGACCCCAGTGTAGAAAACTCCACTAAAATCAGTAGATATCTGCTCAGGCATGAGTATTTGGCAAGATGAAGACTTTAACAATAAAAGACAGAGAAGGCTCAAAATGTCCAATTGCAATTGTGTATGTAGTGCTCAGGGATTTATGAACTTAAACAATGATAATTCAAAAGTACACATGTATACGTCCAAATTCCGATTATTTTCTGGGGAAATATCAATGCCTAATTCATGTAAGTAGTACTAGAAAAGCTTCTAGAGGTTTGCAAACTCCTAGGATATTTGGGCAACAATGCATCTCAACAAATTTGTCTTTAAGTGACTGCAATGGTATAATATTTTGTTGAAGCATGACAATAACATCAGAGAACCATAGAATCACAGAATGGTTTGAGTTGAAAAGAACCTTAAAGATCACCTAGTTCTAAGTCCCCTGTCATGAAAGTAACACCTTCTGCTAGATTTGGTTGCCCCATCCAATTTGGCCTGGAATACTTACAGGACAGGACAACCACAGCTTCTCCGCCAGTCTCTTCCAATCCGTCAGCACCCCTCACACTGAAGAATTTCTTCCTTATATCTAATCTAAATCTCCTCTGAGTTTAAAACCATTACCCCTTTTACCACCGCTACATGCCCTTGTAAAAAGCCCTCTCTGGCTTTTTTCTAGGCCCCTGTTAGGTACTGGAAGGCTGCAATGAGGTCTCCACAGAGCCTTCTCTTCCCCAGATTGAACAAGCCCATCTATCTCAGCTTGTCTTCTTGGAGAGGTGCTCCAGCCCTCTAATTATGTGTGTCGTCCTCCTCTGGAATTCCTTTGTACTGCTCTTCTGGTGCTCTCTTGCTGACCTGCAATCCTTCTTCAGGCTCTCCAGGTTTTCTTCTTCCATCAGTGTTAGTTTAATGTGGTCTTTGACTATCTGAATCTCTCTTTTATGCTTGCTAATTATCAAAACATATACCTACAAATAGCACAAGAGTACCTCTTCTTTTAAAGACACTTCTATGCCTGTCAAATTTCTTGTTACAGTACATTGCTCCTGCAGTCTGTCTTAGAGGTGTGGCAAGGCAAAACTGCAAAAATGAACTTCACTCCAGAATACACGACTGTCTGGATTCAGACTCTCAGTTTGACATTTGCACTGTTGCAAAAGGATAAATAAACAATATTCTTGATTGCTTCCTGTGATTTTAATGAAAGATACTTTTTCAGCATCAACACGACTCTGCCTCTTGCTATAAATAAGTTTTAGCCACTAGCACCTTTTAAAATGTGCCCAGATTTATGCATAGAAATTAATAATAGCTTTTCCTGAGCTATTTTCCCAGTGCACAATGTCAGAATGGCAGTGACTTCTTTTGACCTTTAGAAAGAAGGAAGGTATTTTAGGAAAGCTGATATTCTTCTACTTACACACTTCTAGGGGAACTGTGTAAACATAAGTAATGTGCCCATGAACATTTTAAGTTCAAGATAATAACAAAAGACTTAGCTTCAGAATTCACCACAGAGAGTAAATCTTTAAGAGAGATTACTGTTTTGTGACTTCTTCAGTAGAATACAGTGGTGGTTATGCTAACCAACTCTTCAGTGCTGGCAGCCTTTTGAGAACTCCCAGAAAACCTTTCCCATCATTACACATTTTCAGCTGTCTTCAAGTGAAGGAATATCCAGCCCTCATCAAAGCAAATGTCATCATAAGATTATGAGAAAGAGGGGAGTGAAGGTAAAATTAAGTAAATCAGGGAAAATAGAATTCTGAGGAGGATGTGGAAAGTATATTTAAAAAGAAGTGAAGATCAGCATCTTGCTCAGTACATATTTGAATATTCCTACAGGAAAAGAGAATATAAAATCGAACTACTGATCTCTTGAGGACTAGATCATCGTAGGCAGGATATTCTTTTTCTAAATGGACAGATGGTGTGTAGCTGAAAACAGAACACCGTTCCTACTAACTATCAGAAAAAGGTAGGGATGTACAATGAACACTACTTTGAAAGCAGGCACTATTAGCTTACATCTACTGAATTTCTCAACCTTGTGGGGCAGTAGGAGTGAAATTGAAAATTACCAACTGTAAATTAGGATATGAAAGGCTAGATACAGGAACATTTTCACAGCATAATCCCCAGAACCACCTACAAAAAAATGGATAAACTTTAAGGCTGAATTACTTTCTCCCCATGGGTTATTCATACAGTGGCTAACAGGAAAAGCCCACGCTAATGAGCTAAGAAGACTATAGAAAATATGCACATGCGTACTTGATAGATAGTTTGCCCTATACACTGTTTGAATCCTTAAGATTCATACTGTTTGACTGTTGTTCCTATTTAATGAGGTGAAAGGAATCTTCAGAGCAATAAATGATAAAGAGATCTAGAGAACCTCAAAGGGGAAATCTTTCTTCCAGGAGACAATCTGATAACAGATAAGAAGAGAAAAACATTTGTGCTTAAATATACATCTAAATGATTACCTGGACTTTACAATAAATAGTCTGCTTGTCAGAAATGGTGCCTTACAGCCCTAGCTATTGCCAAGAAATCCTAAGATAAATAAATAACTCTCTGTTGACATTTACTCAATTCAGCACTCTAATACAAGGATCTCTGCTGTTTATTCTTTTTCAGTATGAAAGTTGTAACTAAAATCCTGAATTTGCCTTGACAAATGTGCTGAACAGTTTGTTCATACCTAACATGTGTGTCAAGTTAAAGAGATGCATGAGATCCAGCTACACAAAGAGACATACATGTGCAAAGGAATTTAACAATAGAATTCACAGTCTAAGCATGGTAGCCAGCTTTTCTCATGAGGCATGGAGATAGTCTGGTAGAGAGAATGGAATTCCTGACACACAGTACTCTGAGAAAGATGTTATATATAGAACCAATAGAAAGTGACAAAGAAAGGCCAAATTTCACACTATTGCCTATAAGCCTGAAATAGATGGAATTCAAACCGTAAAATGCCTTCTGAACATAAAAAATGCACATAAGTTATCTCTATAGGCTAGCTCTACAGGAGAAGTAGATAACTGTTCTCTTAAAAAAAAAAAAAAAGCAGGATTGGAGCTGCTATGATAAATCTGTTCTTTGATAGGTTGGTAATTAGAGCATTCTCTTGGGAAGTTGAAAATAGTGATTTGATTTCTTATCATAGCTGCTCAGACAGCTAGACTGCATGTGAGGTATTTTCTGCTCTTCCTGCTGAAAGGAAAATCAGAAATACAAGATTCCTGATGCGAGAGAAGAAGTGGGAGAACCTGTATTCCTGGACCTAGCCTTGTGACTGACTAATTTATCAGAAAAAAAAAAAATTATTGGATAAAACACATAAAAATTTCAACTGGAAAGAAAAACAGCATTTCTCCCATTCAGAAGAGAAAGGATATTCCTTCTCTTATTTCTTCTCTTTTTAATGTATTACTATGCATTTTCTGTACATTTGTATACTTCAACAGTATTGATAGTTTTGTACATACATTCATTCTGTGATGAGCTATGGCTGTGTCTATTTTAACAAAAACCATAACATAATGAAAAGACCACTTTTTCAGCCACATGGACCATTTTCGAATATACTGTACTATCATCAAACATTTACCCTGGTAAACATATACAAAAATATACTTTACTAGGATACTCTTAAGGCTTCATTTATGCAAGCACTAATGCTTATTCTAAAATATAACAGCCTTATTTACAGGAAGGATAATAAATCCTTCTGAATCAAGATAAGAATATACTCTTATGCTAAAAAATTTATTGTAGCACATTTAATGCTTTCTTAACAATTCACTTTTATGTTGAGCCAACACATAGCTTTTTATGTAGCATAACATAACAGTAACTTCCATGATTTTATAAATGGACTTTTTTTCCAATTTGCTTCTATTCACATCATCCATTTAAAAGGAAGATATCTAATTTCAAGGATTTTGTCTTTACATTTTATTAAATAAAACCTACACTCTACAAGAAAAATACATAACTGCCAAGGAAGTATCAGTGAAAAAACTCTACTGCCTGAAATAGAGAGGCAAGAAATTACATTAAAATATTAAATGGAAAGTTTTCCACCAATGTAGATAAAAATCTTTTCAAGATAAAACTGTTTTGACAAAACTGTACAAATACAATGCCTCTGACTGTAAGACTATTATTGAATGCAAGTGGAAAAAAAATTGTAAGACACAAAAAAGGGTGATGCTAAACTTATAAAATATAGATCGAGACATTGCAGCATAATTTTTCATGTTAATTATGTTCTTTTATCATCAATATATAGCCAACTATAACAACAAAAACAAGATAGCAATAAAGTTAGTTTGCAAACATGAATAAAAGCAAATAAAATAATACTGATACCTAGTTAATTAGCTTAACAGACTTTTAATCTTGTGGAATAGCTTCCCTCAAACAAAAAGACTGTATTAATCATCTCTTGTTGATAAATGATAGTAATTTTTCTACTGAGTACTAAATAATAGTATTTTTCTAGAAATATAATGGTTCTCACTTTTTTCTTAATGATAGAGCTGGATTCTTCAATGATCAGAGAGCTGGAAATACATTTTTCAACACAAATATCTTAACAGGACTGTGCCTCTTGACATAAGCAGATGTAATATCAGTGCTCAAATCAAAATTCCTTTGTATTTCCCAGTAGGGTCTCTCTCCCTTCCTTCTTAAGAATTGTGTATCTGGGCCCCAACTTCACTACATAAAACAGAATATCAATATGTTTTACTACTCTCTTCTTTCAGACTGATGATACAACAGGCACAAAATTACAGAACTACAGATGCCAGCACGATAAATAAAAAGTGATAAAAACTGTGATATTATTACTATAACTCTTTCCCAGGATTCCTTAAATTCTTGGGAATTCCTGAAGTGTGCTTCAGTCCTTAAAAAGTGGCATGTCCTACAGCTACTTAAAAGAGGAAGAGTTAAAATACAGATGTCAGTTTCTCAAGACTAGCTTGTGCTCAAGCATCTTTCCCCGTTCACTGCTTTCTTCCCTACTGCTCTCCTAAAAATCCAGGATGAACTACTGTGTTACACTCATTTGTCCAGTAAAGGCCCTTTATCATTTTTCAGACATCTAATCTGCTTCTGACTAATTGGTTTTAAAATAATTAAAATTTCTGCTTCGAATTTCTTTTTTACTATGTCTTGCTCTCACAAACATTCTTTAAACGATATATATCTGTATTTCTAATATGTAGAAATGTGTGAATAGAACTGGCTATTTTGTCAATTCCATGCATATCCCATTTGAATATCATTCAGTGCAGGCTTTCAGCCTTTTACCAACAATAGAGCAAACACTGAAATGACACAAAAGTATAATACCAAAGTACCATAATTGTAAGAACATCTCCCAAAGAGAATGAAGACTTCTGTGAATAAGTAACCTTTTCTGAGGATTGATTAGAACAGATGTTTATGTTTGCACTTATGTGACTGTTTATAGACAGTTACAAATGAAAATGGATATATTAAGTTTCTTTTCAAGCATACAACAGGCTGGAGAAAAATGATGACAAGTATCTGGGGCAAGTCCTTTAGGCCGTAGAAGAAGGAGGGACTATTCCTTCCCAAGGCCCCACAATCATTTAAAATGATGAAGTTTTTTTAATGATTTAATATAGTGAGTTGAGCTACATTCCATTAGATATAATTAGACCTAGACAGGAAAGGTAGATCTGAAAAGCTAATGAAATATTATTCAGATTGAATCTATGATTGTTGATTAGGATAAAGCTATCCCTGATTAGTATAAACAAGATAGGTGTTAGATACCTTATTTTTCTTTTTCTTTTAATTTCAATTTTGTTACTCTGAGGAGAGCCATACCTTGCCATTTATTTAATTTACTTAAAGGAGGTACATATGGAGATATTATTTTCTTTATATTTCCTAATAATGTCTCCTTTCATCTTCTTGTACTTTCAAAGTCTTCATCATTTGACCTCTTCTATACCTGTACTCTCATTTCATTATATGTATTCCATATGGCTCCTACAGCTCACCACAATCCTCCTCCGTATGGCAAGTGCTCATTTTGCATTGGGTTGGCACAAGATCAGTGCTCTGCCTGAGTCCTACTTAAGCCCCATAACTTCTTCAAACAGTCCGTATCTATATAAACCTCTATGTTGAGGGATTAAGATCTAAGTGATGTATAGATTTTGTGCTGGCCTTCTGCATTGTAGTGAATTTCATCCTTAATCTAGTCCCACTCCTAGCTTTATACTTTCCCCATACTCCTTCTTATGCTTTCATCAACTTTCCAAACCCTATGTGTCAAGCAACCTCTGAATCCTCATACAAATCTCCCTTTAAACCCATTTCTTTCTTAAAATCATCCTTGGTTTCAGTGCCTAAATACATTATGCTTTTGGATCTTAGAAACTGCTCAATGTAGAAAAGCTTTCTGCAGAAACAATGAAGAAATGTTGCTGGACTTCATATGTGTCCCAAACAAAACTTCCAGCATTGGTGTTCAAATAGTGAATTAATGATGCAAGCTGCCTTATCTTACTGCTATCAAGTATTTAAATACAGATTCTGAAAGCTTGCAAATGGAACTTGAAAAGTCCAAAACAAAACTAATTTTGAAAGGTCTTTTGGAACACATACAATCTGAATACTTCTATTAGTCTTCTTTGCTCATAGAGAAATGTCATACATTAATTTAGAAATATTACTGGAATGTAGAAGTTTGAGTTGTACATTAATATTTCCCTAGTTATTATCTTGAACAAAAATGTTTATAAAATTATTATGTCATGCATTATTTCTCACATAGCAACTAATCCAGGTATAGCCTGCTTGAGTAACTTTTAAGAGGGATGCTTCATCTGCCTCTGGGCAGATTTTAAACCTAGAGAAAAAAGAAAAGAAAAAAAAAAAAGAAAAAAAGAAAACCAGAACTCAAATTTTTAACATATTACCTGAGATGAATTTTTTTAACAGATGATCATTAGTAAATTGACACAGTAATGAATCAAATTATACTGACCCTTTAGATACTGATTACAATGTATTATATATGGAATATCTATATATATATATGTACTTACATACATGCTTCTCTTACATTTTGGTGAATTTATGCCTTGACTGAAATACACGTGCAGAAGGTATTAGGTGGGTAGAATCCAATGACAGACAGACTCAGCTATCTGGTAAATGGGCGTTATTTGTGCTTTTGACTATTCTTACGAATGAATTCTTTGAAAACAGACAGCCCAGAGCACAGCTACTTTTTGTAGTCTGTGTTGCTGTAGGAGCATAGTAACATTCTGTTTTCAGTCAAGGATAGGAGTTACCTTGGATTTTCAGACATAACTTCTATCAATACTATTTCAGATTACATTTTAATTCATTCCTCTAATCCATCTACAAAAGACTATTAGTCACAACTAATTTACTAATACGGCTCTATTATAGGAAGTGCTTTCTGAAGTAACTCTGATTTTAATTAATCTCTATTGTGTGCTCAGTCCAGATTTTGGAGTGACAGATTCACAAATAAAAACAGACAATGAAATACACAAATACAAATCCTCTCTCTTTCATGTGGTACGTATCATGCTTACGTTTAATATGCAAACACAGAGAATGTTATATCTTACATATTAAAAGCTCTGTAATTCTTTTTTCTTCATGGTCACATAGCCTTGGAAAAGATTTCTTCCTACCTTCCGTGAGTCTGTCACTGAAGGTATTTTTGGCAAGGGCTATGGAATTTAACTTAGAGGTGTAACAGAAGGATGAATTTCAAATTTGTGCTAGTGTAATTGTGGTGTAGATGGATATTAGGGATATCACACATCTGTGTGCACAACCAGTGCTATTAGTTGCTAATCCCCTGGGTGGCCAAAGAGCCCCTAGCCTAGACTCTGAACAAAGATGAGCTGACTGGGGACAATGGAGTAAACTGAGAAAAAGCAACTGAAGGGCCTCACTAATTGTCTCAAGGCTCTCCAGGTGAGACTCAGTCCTGGAGATTCCTGAAGCTGTACTTCAACATGCATTAACATCCTGGGTGGGCAACCAGGCAAGACCAGAGACTCCAAGGCAATTTCTGTTGCAGAATCAACCAAACAGGAGATAGCTAATATATTTGCAAATAGTAGGAACTGCCTCTCTGAGATGCAGGAATGGTTATGCAGGACATGATTAAGACAGCTAAGAAATGTTTGTAGCATTTCATACAAAACAGCTGGTAGATCTTTCTCATGGCTGGATTGGTAAAACAGGATCAGGGAACAGCCAGTTAGAAGAATTCAGCAGAAGAACACTTTGGAAAGTCTCATCTTATCCAGCTGAAGCCACCATTACAAAACAATTGCCCATTGCTACCTGGAAAGTGACTCGTCACTTTGAGAGATTTGATTCCTTATACAAGTGCTATTCCTTATACAAGTGCAATAAACTGGGGTGGGAAACATGGTGGTGGTACTACTGGGTTCTTTTGACCAACAGTTCACAAATGCCTGTGCTACAGATTTCCAGGGAAGATGAAGATTATAGATACTGAAATAAACAGACAAAATTGGACCAAAGCAGGATAGTCTTTTTCATCTATCCCTATTTTGTTTTAAAATTATTTGAACTCATGTGAATTGTTTGAACACAAACTCTGCAGTGTGCAAGAGATTTTTTTTACTTACTGGAAAACGAGATAGACCAGAACACCTAACACACGAAACAAAAGTAAAGGTTACACCCAGATAGAAAATTAAAAGTGAATATAAACATTAACATGAATGAGATCTTATCAAACTAAGAGTCCCTTTCAACATCATCTCTCCCTCACAAAAAATGCAGAAACCAGCAAGTCCCTTCTTCATTTTTTTCTCTGAACTTGTAAGTCCATTAGAAATATTTTTAGCATTAAAATTTTCAGATTCAGCAGCTTAATGTAAAGAAGCTGCCACTGATAACTACCTAACTGCTACTAACAGTTATTGCCAAAACCAACAGATTACTACTTAAAATGAATTAGATGCCAAATTTTTTTATGCTGAGTAGAACATGTTGAAAAATTCCCAGTAATTGTGTATTTCCAATGGAAATTTTTAAATTAACAATGTTTTGTTGATTTGCGAGAAGGACTTCACAACAATTTTTAACACTGATTTTCAGTAGAAATTGTGGTCTTGGTTTTTTGCATAAAAATAGTGCTGTTTTTTTTCAAGAAAAGTTTTCATTGACTGAAGAAGATGGGCTGCGTTCCAACCAGCAATAGTTGAGACACTGAGATCCCTCCTGACTGTTCTTTTTTCTTTTATGATAACGAGAATATATAAAACTAAAAACTTAATTAACTTAAGTTTTTAATTATAGGTGTACTTTAATGAACTGACAGGTTTGCATGCATGATGAATAAGGAATTACCTTCTTCCCTTTCAGAACTTATCCTCATTTGGTTATGGGGTTTTTATCTGTTTTTTCTGTTGCTGTTGTTTGTTTGTTTGATTTTTCTTTTTGTTGTTTTTTTTTTTTTTTTTAACCAATCCACAGTGTAAGTAACAAAGTATACCAGGAGATAAATGAATATCTACTTAGCAACATAAGAATGGGTTTTATTGTGTTCTGTGTTCACTGATATGGGTTTTTTTTAACTCCTGTTTCGGACATATTGTGGCCCGCGATGAAAGAAAACAAGCATATCTTACTGGGCAGTTTTATTGAGGGTTACTTTTAGTAATTACACAATGCAGTGTTAAGCAAGGGGACAAAACCAGAACTTGCCATGTTCCCTATTTATAGCTACCAGCTTCCTATTTAAACAGTTGCAATTAAGATGAAAATTTAAGAAACTGATGGCAGATAAATGAAGTCAAGTCAGTAACTGCTTTCATTTTTTTTTTTCTTTTTTAAGTGACTCTATTTAAATTAATGTCCATTTGGCTGTCCTTGAACATCCAATTTCTGAATAGTTTTACAGGAATTACATTTATTTTGGACAATTTTACTACTCACCAGTAGTCATTCTTTACTTGCAAGACTAGCATTATATTCTAAATACAATATATGTTTTGCTCAGTATCCTTCAATAAGCCAGTTTCAAATTTTAATAAAAATGCTCTGGAAAATAAATATTTTGACCAAATTGAACTGCATTGCCAGGTTTCTGTCAGATTACAAGGATATTTCCACAAACTGCTTTGCTGTCATTGATACAGCCTAACACAGTGAATCAGTTGTAACAGCTTTTATATTTAGCTAAAATCTTAGTATAGTGTGGAAAATGTTATCTAACCCCATGATTATGAATTGTTTTTTCCCTCTCAAAGATTATTGTTATTTACTGAATTGGAACAAGTTTGAAACCATTATGATGACAACAAGTATCAGCTAATTGAGGTGATGTTTTCAATGTTTCATTGAGCAAAGGTAAGAAACCACCACGTTTTGAGGTCATGTATTTAAATACTGAATTTTAAATGTTTAAGAATATGTTCCTTCATAAAATGTTGTATTAGAAGAGATACAAAAACAACCCATTCAGCTACTGCTTTGGGAATCACCATCCCTGGAAGAACTCCCTGTGGTCTTGTCTGCATAGGGACAAGACTTCTAAGATTAACTAATGCTGCAAAACTAATGTGTGTAAGTTGAAATGCATTAATCCCCCATGTGGACATTTATTCAGGAATAAAGTGGCCTTCATTTGCTGTAACTTAATCCTTCTCTAAGGAGCTAGTGCAAGCTAAGGCCACTTCATTTTTGAGGTAGAACATCTTTATGGGAATCTAATCCTCTTTAACTTAAGCACAAAAATTTCATAGATTTAGTGAGGTTTCTGAGGTGCTTACCACGCAGACAAACTTTTAGTTGCAAAGAAAGTAATATCACTGCTGACCACTATGTGATCGCTTCCACCACATTTTGACTTTGCTAATTAAGGGTGTTACATTGCCTTCTTCTGCCTTAAATAGCAACTAGAAGAGTGAAAAATGAAGTAGGCTAGACTTAAAATGTCTACATGTAGAGGAACTGAATGTAAGGGACACATCTTGTTTCTGACATGCTATATGAGCTTCTTAACATCTCTTTACCTCTGATTACATAACTATATAACAGATCTTCTATAAAACAGACACTATCTTCCTTTCTATCCACTTTTTTTTCTGATCTAAAAAGTAATACAGGTTTCCCACACCATACATTTTCTCACATTATATGAGAGAATGTGTTCTGAGTAGAAACTAGAAAAGATGAAATCCAGGCACAGGTGCAGGCCTGCAGTGCAGCTGTAATCTTCTACATATGTCTGATCAGCACAATTTAAAACTTTGGTTTACAAATGTAACATGCAATGGCAAGATTAGTTCACAATCCCTACAAATCAAAGTCTAAAATTGAAACCAGGCACCATGCAACTAAGCTATTTCAATTACAGTTAAAAATCAATATGTGGTCATTGGACTTTCCAGACAAAACGTTGCTCACATAGTACATGTGAGCAGAACAGTGCAATTCCTATGAGAATTGGTGAAAGATGATTCATGTTTATTCATAGTCAACAGTTTTTAAAGTGATTTTTTTTTCCATTCTTTTGAGGATAATGATACCAGTACTCATATAAAGAAGAAACTCAACTCACGTCAATTGTACACAAAAACTGCAGAACATGAAAACTGACCTTATTTCACTTTGCATTGCACACTTCAAAGAGAGTAATTCTTCAGAGACAGGAAATTTACTATGTCTTAGCACTAATACTGGATAGACGGACAAAATAATCTTGCCAGACTTCAGCGTCTTCTGCAAATAAAGCTTCTGACACTGCCATGCCTCTTGGAAAAACTCCTGAAAATGTGAAAGGACTGTAATAACTCAAATAAATGTAATTTTTACTCCTAAATTTTAGGGGACATTGCCATGATACATACATGGTATGCCTACATCTACTCTTTCCTCTATTTCTCAAACTACTGCCACTACTATTGTTACCACTTACTGTGGTATGTTTCTGCATGCATTACAGTTCTGGCAACACTTAATAACATGCTTAACTTTACTCAAGATAATAGTTCCTTTGTCTTTAATAAGACTGTCACATGGAAAAATTCATGTGTAAACAGTTACAGAGTAACTTTTAAAGCTTTTTGTCTCTGATAAGTGCCACACCTTCCCAGCTATTCACCTGTTTGTTTTCCATTAAGGTTTTCTTGAAAGAAGAAAGTTGAGGCTCGAGCCTCAAAAAAGTTGAGGCTTAGACAAATTCAGTTTCTTTTTTGTTGTTGTTGTTTTAACATAGAAATTAATACAGAACATAAGGTCCAGCATAAAATATATTATACACCAAGGAGAAATTCAAGTAGCAATCAAAAGAGTAGGGGAAACAATACACCTCTTTGAGTAAACAGCTGTTTACTAACCAGTTAAGTGTCAAAGATAATTTCTAGTACAATCAAGGGATATTTATACATAGTAACTAATGGGAAACATACTTCATTCCACTAAAGAAGATGCCCGAAGAATCTTCCTTAATGAAGGCAAAAAATAGGAGTTTTGAAGAGTAGAGGACTAAAACAGCCTAGACTTTCCAGAAGGTCTGAATGGGAAACTCATGCACAATGCCTAACTCACATTGTGACAGAAAGCAAGCAGCAATATTTGTATATGAATATTTGTATTCACATTTTTATGGTAATCTAGCTTACATGTCTTATTAAGTATGTAGGCTAGCAACAGTACACTTCTCTGTGGCAAGTCAGTAAATGTCTAAATGCACTCCCTTTACACACTTGCAGTGCTTCAACTTCCAGGCTCACCTTGCATCATGTCTAAGGCATTATGAAGCTGGAAACAACATCAGCCAAGGCAGATTGAAGTATCTGCCTGTGACTGTTGGTACATTCTCTGGGATGCAGCAGAGCAGATTATTGGGATAACATCTGAATCTCAGTAGGCAAAGGGAAGAGGATGTTGTTTCTTTTGTTTGTTTTTACAGTTGAAGTCATTCATCTTGATTACATTTTATTTTCAGTTTTACACTGGCTTTATAGTTTGACAGAACAAGGTGACACAGAATAGCAAATTGATGATGATCTTCAAATATGTTAAAACTTGTCACATAGATTTCCTTGTATCTGCTGGGGGTAGGGCTAGAACAACTGTGTATAAACTGCTGCAAGATCAATTTAAGCAAGACAGTAGGAAAAAGCTTTCAAGTTTGCAAAACCTCATAATAAACTGTTTTAGATGCTACTGAATATCCACCACTGACAATTTTTAAGAAAAATGTATACAGTCAAAACAGTTCAGATATGATTCTGTGTGTGGGTACGCATGTGTTTTGGGCAGGGCAGAGGAATAAATGACCTCCTGAATTCTCCTAGTACTTTGCTTTATGATTTTATGAAAATGTCACACAGATATGAAACAGAACTGACAAGCGTTGCACGTCACTTATTAGAACCTATCTTCTCCCAGTTAAAAGGCTAATACATTAGACCACTGCAACAGGCAGCCCCAGGAAAACGTTCTAAAACACTCAAGTAGTCCTCTGCATGGAAATATGCACACACCACTTTACAATTTTTCAAGAGGAATCAGCATCTCAGCAAATCACATTGTTATGCTGTGTTATGATTCATGATGTTTTCATAACGATGTGACATGTCTAAATGACAAAAACCTGGCTTCCTACCAAAAATGTAAAGCAGTTTACTTCTTTTTTTCCACAGGAAAAAAGCCATTATCAGTTCATATAGTAAATTTCCCTGCAAGAAAATGGCACCAGACCAATTTAATATAGAGTATTCCCCAAGTCTGTAATTAGGAGAAAACAAAGAAATTCAAAGAATTTTAATAGCAGAAGTTTTCATAGAACTGTGCGTCACTCCGAGAATTGAAAATTATATATATATCTATATTCCAAATAACAGAATTGCAACTTGAACATCATTTGGGATATTTTGGAAACAGTCACAGTATTTCCAAAAGCCAGAATACCTCTTTCTGTATTAAAGTCACATGTAATTGGCAATGAGTAAATGAGTTTGGCCTGCTCTCTCTTTAGACTGCAAAAAAAAAACAAAAAAAAAAAACAAAAACCAGAACAAATAAAAAAAACCCAACTACCTGACAGATAATAATGCAAGAAATTGCTGTTATTTAACATTATTGCTTTTATTTGCTGTGTTAATATGAAAGCAGTAAACAATCTTTTGGACAGTGCGCTCCTTCGTTACAAATAACTCACCCCAGATTCTTTTCCCCTAGCTACTTTGTAAGACTGCTAGATCTCTTTTAATGACAGTTTTTAATAAATGCAACATAGCTTTTGGCTTTCAAATTGTACCCTGAAAAGTTGCCATGACAGCATGGAAGATTCTGTACAGCTCTGCTGTTCCTTTCTTACCAAAGTATCTTAGCACCTGCCCAGACATGCACTAAGCAATGTGATTAGCTCCTATCATATCATTCATTCTTCTGCTCATCATCCCCCAGTGTGAGTGGAGTGTTCAGCATTTTGTTCTGGTAGCGTGTTAGTTTTTCTGCTGTTATTTTAAAGCATGTTACTCTGTCCTCAGGTTAGACAGGCAGAGATGAAAAATTCTGTTCCGAGGTGGCATAAGATGCAACATCCCTCCACTCCCCTGGGAGATCATTCTACAGCCTCATATCTCTTCTCAGCCCTCCAGTATTCTAGACCTACTCAGCTGCCCATTCCTAAGATTCTCCAGAGAAAAAAAAAAAAAAAAAAACATAGAAAGATGGAGAAGGAGGGCTACAGATGTATTTGCTCAATCACCTAGTAGCTCATACTTCAGGTTCCTGGGGGTCCTAGCCATGCCCTTACTCTTACAGTGGTAGCAACTACAACAGTTAATACCATCCCTGCTTACTTGCAGCAGAACACTCCCTGTATAACAAGTATTGTGCTTAGTATGGAACAATAAACTCAATTCAGAACAAATTCAGTGCCTTTGGCACCATGCATCAGGTTGTAAGACAGATGATTTTAGGCATCAAAGGATTTTTGCTTTAATTCAGCAAGTCTTCTGAGATCACATGCAACTGTATTTGTAAAAAGATGTACTTTTTGACTCAGAAAATATACCATATACACCAGCCAGGATTTGTTCCTGAATCAGTCACCCAGCCCTAATTCTAACAGAATACCTCTGAATAGTTTTACACTAATAATGGCTCTGTAGAGACTCTTGAAATTATAATATATTAAACACCCATCCGCCTATCAGAAGAACATGCAATTTTATGTTCATTACTTCTTGGTTCCTGACTATAGAATTTGGATGGTTGCACCTCAATTAAAAGTTGAATCAAAGTTAATATAATTTAAATAAAAACTTCAATAAAAAGTTAAAGTTCTGTTCTTAATAGCATTAATACCCTCTAATGACCGCTACGGTCATTACCACTAGATAACTGACCTTCTTGAACCTCTCCTTGCAAAGAAACCTTTCTTCCAATACAGTCAATTATTTAGAAGTAATGAGCACTCTGTAAGAGATTATTGTTTAACCAAGTACCTTGACACACTGCTTTTTCCCTGTTATCTCTATTCTTCAACAAATGGTAAATTTTTTTCTATTATTGTCTTTTCAGCTCTGACGACAGAAGGCTGCAGTCTTATTCTTTCCAAAGCGGAAGTTCACCATGTAATTGGAAAAACCTCAGATGCCATTAAAATCTTGAGAATTATGGTGTTCTGAAACTGCTTGTGAGCAGCAAATGTGGTCCTGTAAGACACAGTAGTTCTAAAGGCAGGTTTGAGATACCTCAGGAAAATGAGGAAGGGAAAATGAAATTTTGAAGGATGAAAGGACAAAGGATTCTCTGACAGCATGTGGACAAAAGTGGGGGGAGGGAAGAAGAGAGAAAAAGAATAAAAAAGACAAAGATTCGGAAGTATAAAAAATGTGAAAAGAAGTGAACGAAGGAATAAATAAAAAAAAGTAAGAGAAGGGAAAGGAGGGGAGATAAAATCAATTAAATTTTGGTAGACAGATCTAATTTTCATAAAGAAAAATCTTTTTGTCACAGTCCTGGAAGCATTAGATATAAATGGATCTTTGTTACTCTGGAAGTGTGAGAATTACTGTCTGAGCAACCTCAGCATGAGTCTGGACGACAAAACTCATAATGACTCTGTAAATGGGAAAAACCTCTTCACCCCTCTGACTCAGCTTCTTTGTCTGCAAAATGTAAAAACTCCTTTCTTCAAAAGATGTTCTGGAACTGAAGTATGGTGTGTTTGAAAATTTTAAAGTATTAGTAAGTACTAATTCTATCAACTATGTCCTCATACCTTTCCTAAAGATGTTGGGCAAATCATTTTGATTTCAAGTTTTTAATAATAGTTTTTTAATTCATGAAGCACCTTCCAATTTAAATGTTCAGATTTGAGTATCTTAAGCACATTTTACACAAATTCAGTCAGATACAACATTTCTTAAAACAAAACTAAACAAAACAAAAAAACCTCTTGCCTAATCACATTAAGAGAGCATATTATAATCAGTTTAGTTTAAATGTTCTCTTCACTGTTTCTACTCTTCAACAGACAAAGGGAGCTACAGTCAGACTGTGGAACAAAAAAGCCCAATATTTGAAAATTACTTGGCACTTAGATATTATGTGCTCTGTGAGAGAGCATTATATCTACATTTACAATAAAAAGGGGTCCATATAATGCCTCAGTCCTGTATATGGAAAATAATGCACTACAATGAGTCATTTACTCATTTAAAAACAGTTAAATAGCTTTTAACATCTCGTCCATGTTCCAATCTGCCCTTCCTTTTAAAATACTGCCCTGAAAATTGAAATGGGGGACAATGATACATTTTGCTGTTGTCAACACTGCTGTTATTTAGATGACAACAAAGGTGATATTTGGTCAAATGATTTTTCTACACTCTCATGCCACTGCCTAAAAAATCAGCTTTTCTTTCAATATTATCTCTCTCACATTGGTTGAGGTTTCTTCTGTAAAGGAGCCATGCTGCTAAGTAAGGGAGCAGCAGAACACAACGGGCAGGGGACCTTCAGATTAAACTGCTTACATCTCTGATGCTAGATTTTATTTATTTTTTATTTTTTAACAAGACTATAGGAAAGTATAAAGTTGTGTTCAGTTCTGGAAAACACTACAGGTAAAACTGCTTTATACAGAACTCTGTCAAGTAAACACTTCACTACACTGGAAGAAAATGGAGCAAGAAGGGATTTTTTTATTATTTGTATAAAATATATTGTTCTTCCAGGCTCTACTGAAATAGTTTCTATTTAATTGCAGAGAAATCCTAAGAAGGTTACAGCAGTGAAACATTAAAATTCTAAGGGCAACTAATAACATTAAAACTTTATAGCCCCAGATAGAATAATTTAGACAAAAACAACATGAACATATGTTTTGTGTAATAATAACAAACATTTATAGCTGTCAAGAGAGAAAAACACAGGTTTATGCACACCTTAATGGCGTGCATGGGTGAGCATGAGTATATTTAAAACATAATATATTACAAAATTGACAGCAGGCATGACTCTTCTGGGTACTATGTTAAATCAATGAATAAATTACCAAAAGTGTGCTGTGGCTGTTTGGATGTGTAATTGAGCTTAACGTATGTAGTGTTATTTCAAAAGAAACTGTTCAAGGAGTTTCTAGACTAATCCACTATGCATCTTTACTAAGCTGTTTACAAATAACAATAAATGAAACTGTCTCACAGTAGGAAGGAAGTTTAGTTATACACATTACGTAAATGGAAGAAAAGTTAAATTTAATGTTTTTCAAGAATTACAAACAAACTTACAATAATATTGCTAGGATTTACTGAATCGGAAATCAACATTTTTCATTTTCAGCTTTAGAATTATTTAAATTAGCTTATAATCTACGAATTTTTTAGCAATATGTGTTAGGAGTAGCTCCAATGAGGTAAATATAGCTGCTTCATAAAGTATCTACCTTTAAGAATCAAGTCCCAAATGAATTAACTAGGAAAAATATGAACCTCAATACATTCTATTTATTTCCTTAATACAGGGCTTGTCCAACAGATAAACAATGTATTTTAAAAGCATTTTATTAGAGTAGAAACCTATGGAAGTAACTTTTAAACCTGATTGTTGTTGACTGGTTAATAACAAAAATAAACAGTGTTGCAAACTAACACATTCATTGTGAAATGAAGAAGAAAATGCCTGGACACACAGTGCCACTTCTTGTTTTGGGGATATTTCATCTTACTACACCCAGAGTTTATAAAATAGTAAACTTCCTTGCATTCCCCTTTATATATTTCAGTTCTAATACTACCTGGTTACTACGCAACGTTCTCAACTCTTGTACCTCTAATATAGGTAGCATATCCTGTACAGGTTAATTCTTACCTTTGAAGTTTCCAGGTAAATTTACTGACTTCAGTCACCTCTTTCTTGCCTCTCTTCACTGAATTTAAGTGTCAGATCTCAAACATAAGCAGCCATAAATGCACCATTCCAGACTTCTGATGTATATTATAGCTTTAAGACAGCATTTCAGAACATGGTACAAAACTCTTAAAGCACTTAATCCTCTGTATTTTTCTCTCTGCTTCCTCCCCATTTTTCTTCATCTCATAAGGGATATGACCTGTCAGCATCAACCACACTTGTGATATTCTTAGGCCTCATAAACTGAAGAATTAATTTTGCCTTCTGTTCCAAACACACTTTTTCTATAACATGACTGTAAAGAAGAAAAAGGGGATAAAGAAATGAAGTGTACATGCCCAGATGAGCTATTCTTTCACTCAGGCCTGATGATGGTTCATAAAGCATGCTACGGGGCGATTATAAAAGAATATGGTATACCACCTGCCTCATGGTCAGAAATCCCTTGTTACATTTAAAGCCATCACAGGTTAACTGTTATTAATGTTTACAACTGCCCATGGGATAAGGCTAAGTACACTACTACTGCATTTATTTTTCCACAGTTTCTGCCAGGAGTTTAAGGAACAGGTCTAACTTCCTAATGTGATGCTGTCCCCAGTGCATCTTCCACATTTGTCTACACTACCCTGGGTAGTTCGATAACGAGTAAAGCTCAACATAGGGAAGGCTTAATTAAAAATCCTGTCAAAATACTTAAGAACTTGATATAATGGTAGGATTATTCACAAGTTACTAGAGCTGACATACAAACTTGCATATGCTTTTACTACGTGCTCTACTGAAACACTTGTTTATTTTGCCATATTGTAGACACATATAAAGAAATCGGATCACACAACACATATTCTGTTGTTTTCTAATACTACAGCTTAAAAAACCCAGCAAAATCTATAACACTGCTCTGAATCTAAAGTTTAAGTTTAGCCAAGTGTACTCTGCTACAAGACATTTAAGAACAAGTCTTATTTAAAATGCAGGATGTCCAAGTAGATTTTTCCTTTAAAAACAGTTCTACCTTAATTCCCTTTTGTGACCACCCCAGTGAAGAATAGCTGTTTTATGTATACAGCTGAGACTAGAACTGAAAGATTCTGCAGATTAAATCATTGCTAGAAGGTGTTATGAATAACAAAAATTGGAGCTGAACTGAAAGGAAAAAAAATAATTAAAAAAAAAGGAAAAGCCACCCAACCACACTGCATATAAATGTAATTAAAATATTTTTAAAAGATTAAAAACATGCAGAAGATAAAATTTACCTTTATATATCAGTATCTTTGTTCACATCAATGTTCCTTTTGTTCTCTATTACACATTTAATCACTCTTAGACATCAACCATAACAGCAAAAACTCAAATATTGAACTGATAATTAAACAGTGTAATATTTATAAGATGTTAGTTTATTCTGTAGATATGAACACTCAATTTAATGCACAAATACAATGAAAGTAAAATTTCTTTTGAAAGATCAGAGGAGTGCCATGCCAGTCACTCTTCAATTGCATAAAGAAGTAATTTTTGTTTTCAGAGCAGCAATATAATTTTAATAAAATGACAAAGATAGAATGCTTTTAACCGAAGCAACAATCTTTCATAATTACAATTGGCAATAGCATCCATATTAACTTGCCATTTATGTATAAAGTACAGGGTTTCTAGGAGGCTGTATTAAAAATGGAAAATTAGCTTCATAGGCATAATTTTTTAAAAGATAAAATATTGTGCATCAATTGGGCACCAAAAAGAGAAAGCACTGCAGTACAGGAAGGAAGATGAGTTTACCTCACTCAAGCCTGCACTGCCGGAGTCAGACAGGCAAAACAGTCTTGTAGAGAAAGTAAAGGAATCCTGTAAGCTCACCCTGTGGCTCTTTAGGCCATGTTATCTGCATATAGTCTGAAGTATTTATCATCGTGGTAAGTAGCATATGGGTAGAACACACATTGAAACTTTATTTGAGCATAGCAGAACCATTTTGGTCTGCAAAGCAGCTACGATAGCTACAAAAAGCTGGCCTTCACTCCTGCCTGCACTTCCCACCTGGGTCTGGCCAGGAAGAAGTGAGAGTCTGAGAGTTCTGAGAGTCAGAAAGTGTCCCCGTACACATGTGTGTGCTTTGCTTGTGATCCTGGGGAAATCCTGAACTGCTTTGAAGAGTAACAGATGACACAGAGTGCAAAGGAGCAGGAATAAGAACTGAGGAATGAAAGGTAATGGAAAAGATCACAAATATCAAATAATTTACTTCATTAGTGATTACTATCTCTTACTATTCTTGCTATTTATTACTATTTACAACCACAAACTTGTTCATCATTTTCAATCAGTGAGGCTTCCTGCCTTTTACTTGCTTATTTATGATTTTTCTTCTAGTGCGTTCCATCATTTTCTGAATTAAGACTCAATAAACAGGTCAATTAAAAAGGCTTTGTTTCTCCTTTGGCGATATGAACTTGGCTTTCAATGGGCAGATTCTAAGCACACACAGAATGGGGGAAAAGCAATACTGCTAGTAGGCTATCCTGCCTTTACGGGTAAAGGAGACACTAAACTTCTGTTTTACAGTGGGAGATGACTAGTTTTCAGTAATATTAATCTGTGCACTTGTGCATGTGTATTACCAAGAACTCATTAAATGTGGCTTTCTCTAAAAGTCTGAGAAGCATGTGAAGTAGGCAGATATGAATGAGAGAAGCCTTCCACCAATATTCACTACTGAAAATACTTTCTATTAAAAATTACAGAACTAAATGCATCAGTAGAGTTGTAGAGAGAAAGTAGAAAGAACAGGCACAGGCAAAAACATAAAACAAATGCCGCTGTGTAGTTAATACTTAGGTTAACTGATTTAAGATAAATGTGCTTATATGCACACATACACTTGTGTTTCTACATTTTCAAACATAGGCCAAACCCAATTGGGAATTCTGGCTAAATAAAACTTGTAAGAGTTCGTCCACATGTGAAGTTACAATAGCCTAATATACTCTCAGAGTTTCAGATAATAGTGTTCAAAGATTCAAATAGCATTATGATAAGATTTGCCCCCTGGCCATATGTCAGTTTAAATATCTGTTCTCATCAAGTTCTCAGTCTGCACTTGTTCTCAGTGGAGTGATTTAGATTTAAGACATCTTTCAAACTGAACTTGATCTATGCTTTGATAGAAACTAGACTTCCTATTCTAAAAGTCAAAATTTGTAATATCTTTGCTACTAAATGTTTTAGCATAACTGTTTCAATTAAAAGTGATGGTCTGTTGAAGAGTCTAAGGTTGACAAAATGTAATCAATACAGAACATCTAGAATCACTGCTCTGTAAAAAATACAGAAGCATAAGACCACAGAGATGTTGCAGTCCTTGTTCACATTTTCAGTTACTATACAGCTTTCAATATTTTTGCAATAAATACTAGAGTGTGTTGGATTAAAAAATGTGCATATATTTTATGACAGGATTGAATACTGTACCTAATTGTGGATGCAATTTGGCTTCTTACATTTTATACTTGGTATGCAGCTTAATAAACCAGAAAGGTAACTTTTAGATTAAATACAAAAATATGAAGAGCTCTGGAACAGTTTTAGAAATCTGGCTTGTTAAAGCTCATTAAAATCATGCCACACACCACAAAGTAGTGTCATACAGAAGACTATCTTTGAGCTGACATGGGAGCCAAGTTTGCTTAACTTCAGACTTCAGGGAAACAGTTTCATGAAAAACTAACAAAATATTCATTTAACTAGTGATATAAAAAAGTTTTAACAGAGCTTTTTTTTAAAAAAAAAAAAAACACCTTGGTTTAATGGTCCTAAAACTCAAATTCTACAAGCTTGTAAACTTATAATTTTCACCCCAAAATTACTTGCCCAATTAAAGCATTTTGTCTAAGCAAGAACTTGCTCTCCTTTATAATTTCTGTACAGTAAGATATATACTAAATACAAGGGAGGAGAATCTTAGCATTTTTATGATGAAGAGAAGGTTTTGGTGAATATTATTCAGTGTGTAATGTATCAGTTTATGATTGCACTGAGTTAGAAATCTATAGGAAATATTCTGTAGAGATTGAACAACTACTTTGGTTTTGCATGGGTTTTTGAAAGTTTCTGTTTGAAGAAAAATTCCCTTCAAAGTATGATAAAGAGAGGAGCTTTCTTTGCAAGGCACAGGTTTTGTCAATAAATAACTGTTCCAAAAAGGTATTGATATTCAGCAATGAAAAGTAGTAACTATTTAAGTGTACCGAATGCTCTGCAGTTGTTCTGAACAGAAGAGACAAATACATTCAGCTGATACTGCAAAGAATTTAGATGGCAGATGGTAACTACTGAGCTAGAAGAAGGCGTGGATAAAGACATTTGGAATTTTGGTTTAATGTCTTATCTGCAAGGTGTTGCATTAATGGCAGAGAACTTTCTCATGTCTGGATGGGAATGTGGCTCATTATGGACACATTAGAGAAAATGCCTTCTACTAAAGCACCAGCATCAATTCTCCTTATACATTCATATTCCAAGAAAAGACTTTATTAGGCCATGAGATAAACACAGACCATGTTGGTATGTGTATCACCAGATGAAAGTCCCTTTCAATATATATGTTCAATGTCAGAAACGGAAGTCTGATTTTCATTTCATTATCTTTCAAATTGTTACTGATTAAGTGATGGCTAGTTACTTGTCATTTTATTACACAACACGAGATACTGGATTTAATGCACACATCTGATTCTCAATTTGTGAACATGGAAGAGAGGAAGAGAGACTGCAAGAGAAATAAATTCAGTTTTGAGTGTAAAGTTTTAGAAGTCCCCTGTGACTTAAGAAACTCCACCAATCTAACTAAAATGATCCCTCTAGCATATGCTATTCCTGTCCTTTTGCCAGGAGCAACTAAATAAAAGAGAATGTGCCATCTAACAACTTCTAAGTACAGCCATACTATCTGCAGTACTCCAACGTAGAGCACACCAAAAACTCAGTTTTCAAAGTGGTTATGTAAATAAAAGCACTGGATACTGAATTATTGCTTTTTGTTTACAATCTTTCCTTGTTTTTAAGTAATGGAAAACAATAAAAAACATATGGCAAGATGGCAAGGCCCGGAAGATGGGAACAAAGGAGTTTCTGCTGAGATCCGAGAGCCAGAAGCTGCCACTCCAAGGAGAGCTAACTCAACCACTTTGCATTTGAGCTGTCACTTCAAAGAGAGCTGACCCAACCACTTTGGACTTATAAATAAGTTTGTACTGCCATTGGAAATTGTCACTGTGGTCACTGTCATCGCTGTCAACAGAACAACAATGCCCGACGACCCACCACTACAGAAAATCAATGACGGAACTATGAACCATGTTGGACCCATGGTGGTGACTATCTCCCTCTTGCTTCCTATAAAGACTCCTTGCTTCTATTTCCTATCTTTTCTATCACCCCTCTTCCTTCCCCTTCTCCCTGAACAACTAGGATTTGTAATAAACTGGTCGGACCAACATTTGAACCGCTGTTTCTTAATCTCATGTTGGGTATACATATATCAAAGAACCTCCTCTCCCTCTGATAAATTGGAGTAAGACAGGTGACAGTTTCCTGGATTACATCATTACCTGTGACATGGTGTCACCACCATAAGCTAGAGTCAAAACAGCAGTCCATGGAGTAGTGACATATGAATTCCCCCACCAAAAAAAAAAATTCAAGATGCAGCTGTCAGTAGGTAAAGTGATGCGTACTGCCTTTTGGGATAGGAAAGAGATTATCTTTCTGGATTTCCTGGAACCCAGACAAACCATCAACTCTGATCACTACTTTGCTAGACTGACGAAGCTGAAAGATTGAACTTCCAGATTCAGGCAGGAGAAGACAAGGTTTTTCTTGCAACATGATAACATCAGGCCCAATACCAGTTTGAAGACTGTGGAGGACATTGCCAAGTGTGGCTGGACTGTCCTACCACACCCATTGGATTTGGGACCTTCCAACTTCCATCTGTTCAGACCAATGAAGGATGGACTGAGTAGGCATTTTCCTAACTACACCATCATATTAGCTGTGAAACAGTGGACCACTTCTGCTGATGCAAATTTTTATGAGTGTGGCATGCAGGCTCTTGATCATTGCTGGTGAAAATGGACAGCTAATGGTGGTGGCTATGCTGAAAAACAGTGTTTTGTAGCTGAGAATTTGCTCTATCAAACAGTGTTATTTTTGTCTTTGTTGCAGTATGTATTTCCATGGAAATAAATAGCAGGCATTACTTTCAGAGCAACCTACTGCATCAGGCTGATATTTGCAGATTTAGAAATTTAGAACTGAGAAAAGACACTGAGAAAAAGAAAAAATATATAATGATAAATGTAGTATTTCTCTGCACTAATCACAGAGATTCCAAAACACTTCATTTGTACATTCTTTTTATAACAAAGAACAAGTTACAATTCTATAGTAATAAAGACGGGACTGTTACCATCATAGAATGGCTTAGATTGGAACAGACTTATAGATCATGCAGTTCCAATCCCTCTGCTATGGACAGGGTTGCCAATCACTGGATCAGGCTGTCCAGGGCCCCATCCAACCCGGCATTAAGTGCCTTCATGGATGGGGGCATCCACAGCTTCTCTGAGGCTGGTCGCAAGTGGTGTCCCCCAGAGGTCCATCTTGGGGTTGCTGCTCTTCAAAATTTTTATCAGTGACACAGAAGTGAAATCAAGTGTACCCTCAGCAAGTTTGCTTGCTTGGATGACACCAAGCTGAGTGGTGCAGTTGACACAATAGAAGGAAGGGATGCTATGTGGAGGGATGAACCTAATGAGGTTCAACAAGACCACATGAAAAGTGCTGCACTTGGGTCGGGGCAATCCCAAATATGCATATAGAGTGAAAGAAGAACTTATTGAGAACAGCCCTGTGGAAAAAGGCTGGGGAGTCCTGGTGGACAGAAAGTTGGACGAGAGCTAGCAGTGTGTGCCTGCAGCCCAGAAAGCCAACTGTACCCTGGGCTGCATCAAAAAAGGGGTGGCCAGCAGAGAGAGAAAGGTGATTGTCCTCATCTACTCCACCTTTGTGAGGCATCACCTGCAGTACTGTGTCCTGGCCTGCAGCCCCCAGCATAAGAAGAATGCAGAAATGTTGGATATACTTCAGACGAGGGCCACTAAGAAGATCAGAGAGCTACAGCACCTTTCCTATGAAGAAAGATTGGGCATTCCCTCTGTTTGTTCTCCATTTTGCAAATTTAGTATCATATTATAATACTGAGCAAGATGTAATTGTTCCTGACTACAGTGTTTATTCCACCCACTAGGTCTGAGACCAGTGTCACTATAAAACTGTCAAGAACAGTTCCCAGAATCATAAACTGTGGTTAGATATTAAATAGCTTCAACGAGTTTTCATTTCTTTTTATGCAAATCACTTTTCTGTATATGGAAGACTTTGTTTAGAATAGCTGGAAACTGTAAGATTGTGCACAACTGAGTGGGAGATGATGCTGGAAACGTGGGATGTTTAATTACATACGAAGAGGAAATTACGCTGGTTTTCTTTTTCCATTTAGAAAGAGGTTTGCTTAACCACTTCAAACACTTGAGTAGAAGATCTATCTAGTAATTCTATGATTCTAGGTTTACCTTATTTAAAGTTTTTACCTCTTCTAATGTTCCTTGAATGCTTACTGCTTCTACCATTAACCTACTGACAGACATGGTCATTATAGAGATAAGAAAATCTTCCCAGGCGTGTTTTTTACCTGGGATAACTAAGTCAAATTTCAGTGTTCTAAGCACTAGGAATAGTCTCACAGTTAATCCTTTGTAGTATAGAGAGTATAGAGCACAGAGAATGGATAAGTACAAATATTTTTTCAATAATCCAGTAATTATTCTGGGAAGGAATATGTCCAGAAGTATAGATTACATTCACATTTATAGTGTAGACAATTTCTTTTAACCTACTAGCTTTTAAGTTCTGATGTTATGCCCTGAAATGTTTTATTGCAGAATAAAATTGTACAGCCCAAAACTTACAGACATGAGCTAACTGTCCAAAAACATGCTGAAAATAGAACTTATAATTGGCACTAAGAATACTATTTCATACAACTTTGAATGAAGTTAAATGTTCATTATAGACAAATGCTGTTAAGATTGCTATACTTTTCATGTACATTAATTGCAATTTACAAGCTCTTTAGTAAGCAGTGAACTTTTCCACTAAACCAGGAGTTAAATAGGCCAGTATCATATTAGGGCAGTAACACTCATTCGTTCAAGGTAATAAAGTACAGTGCATTATTTTTCAATATCGCTGTTTATTGAGAGCAATACTGTTCCCATAGGCTTTTCTTGATGGAGAGGTACTGGCCACATTATTAAGATGTCAGTTATAAAACAAGCAGTCTGAGACCCCACGAGAAGGTGGAAAAAAGCAGATATGCACATGGATACAAATATTCCTCCTCATTTCCAGGTATTTTGAAATACTGCTATCAGAAGAAATCCCTTATTGCTGTGTGTCCTTCTAGAACAGTGTCCTAAAAGGATGACATATATCATACAAAACACCACTAGTAATGTTAGATCAAGTATTTTGTTGAAATGCTTAGTGGTAATTCTGAGGTTTATTTTTAAAGGTATTCCTCAGTGGAGTAGAAAACTCAAAATCGAAATAATCCAATTTAAGATGAATACAGTAGTAATTTTTTTTTTTTATATATAAACACAACAAAGTAATAGTTTTGGTAAATACATAAAAGGAGATCTTACTGCATTTCTAAGAGCTAATACAAAGAATGCAGCATACTAGAAGAGCATAGATATCAGAAATATTTTAAAACCCTCAAGTCTTCTATAGCAATTACTACACTGAATTTGAAAGTACAAGCTGCTGTGAAAAATACATACAATAAAATAAATAATCTCATAAGCAAAATCTGAATTCTTCAATACAAATGTTGATGATGTATTTCTAGAGTGCAGAATCTCCCTCTCTCCTTTCAACTCTATTCCTTGCAGAAAAGATGCCATAGAGCTATAAAAACACATTTAAAAACTCCTAAGGGAAAGGTTTCCTAGGGTCTTTGAAATTCCTCCTTTTCCTATTTCTTCACAGATTTCTAATGCTAACACTGTTTCTGTAGTTTCTCAAACAAGTCAAAGAAGAAAAATACCCTCTAGATATAATCTTTAGATTTTCTATTATACTTCTCAGGTTCCTTTTGGCTTTTGAAATAAATGCAAACTGAAATCTACAGTTGTAATACCAACTGTATTTTAATTTTAGTTAATCTTTCAGCATGAATAAGTAGATGGTATTTGACAGCACTACTGCCCATACCTACAAGAACCATATAGGAATATGATTTAATTAATGAAAAAAAACTGAAAATTCTTTTCAGTTGATCATTTCTGTCACTTGTGGTTTTATTTATACAGCTGTAGTCACAAAAGTATTGCTTCAGGTTCCTATCTCTATGATAAAAAGGGTTAGGCAAGGAGCTGCTACCTACACCTATAAGAAAATGCTGAAACAGAAACTGTATATTCATTTTTCCCTTTTTAATCAAATATTTGAATATTCTATGTTCATATTTCCATAATTTTCACAGAATAAATCAAGCTGGATTTTAGAACACTTTATGTAATGATTTTGATTGAGCAGTTAGGTGTTTGGCCATGGAAGACTGAAGCTGTTCAGAAGTACAGGGATATATTACTGGGGGGTAAAGACAGCTCTGGGCTAGGTTGTTTACCTAACTGTGAAGACCAAGAATTGCTCCACCACCTAATTCCTAAACTAAAAACCTTGAGATATTGGATCATTTTGAACCACAACAGTGACTAGGCATATTAATTCAAATAACATTTCCTGCCCATAGTTGTTTTTTCCTGTATTATGATAAGAAAATATCAGAACATTCAACAACATTCTAGCCAAAAACTATTGCACAAACTGATCTCTAGAAAACAGTGAATACCAATACAAAGAATTGTCTAGTATCAGAATCAAATCTACTCAGCACAAGCACCTCTTATTTCTAGAAACAAGAATCTTGATTTCAGCCTGCAGCATGCCAAAATGTTAGTTACTAGGCTCCCTGCTCTATTATTCATTGCTTAGGATGCAATGGAAAAAACAACACCTTCCAGTACAACCTCTCAACCATTTTTTCTACTGGTATTAATACAAGGGCAGGGACCCTACACCATAAGTTTGTGTTTTGTGCAGTGTCCTTATACTGTTTGTACTAATTTGAATTAGTATGCTCTGTATTCAGAGTGCTCTTAGAAGTTTCAAGTTCAGCAGCTGGTAAGTACTATAGCATTCTTTGATAATTAATATCCACAAAATGGTTATAGGTGTCAATACTTTATTCTTAAAGTACTTGTTGTATTCAGCACATGCACTGTTATGGAAGACTTAGAGGAAAAAGATTTGTGAAAAGGCATATGACCTTCTTCCCACTACAATGGCCATCCCCTAATTAAGCAATGCATCTGATAGTCATTAACAGGAATGAGATAATGAATCACTTTCTCTCTTCTTTGTTAATTTGCTGTAACCAAGCGGCTAATGGATGTCAGAGCTGAGTGATTGCACTGATTATAGTGATTTATAGTTGCAACAAAACAATTTAAAACCATTCTGATTATTCATGTTAAAGATGCTTTATGTTTTGTTTACTAAATGTTTTATGTTCCCCCTCATGCCCCTCTGCACACAATGAGAAAGGTCTTCCAGGAAAACTTGAAAGTTCGAAGATTTTTTATTGTTTCAGAGTAAGGCATTTCATTTTGTTTATAGAAAAAAAAAGTTTACCCAGTAGAAATGAAAAGCCTTAGGGTGGAAAGAAAACTTCAGTGGTGCCTAGTTCAAAAGAAGACGGAAATAAGAGGAAATAAGGCAAACTTCAAGCCACTTACCTTAGGGCTCCCAGTCCCTTCCTCATTCTCTGCAGACACATCAGTAGCCAGTATCTCTGCTTTGATGATATCCAGAGCCCTAAGAATCCAGCTGTGTTGCCGTTTGATTTGCCTCTGTAGCTCCTTCCATTGACTTGCAATCATCTGCAGCATGTCCTTCAGTCCTTCTCCAAAATGAAGGGGAAAAAAAGTAAGTTGTAAGCTCAACTGCATCTTTAAATATTATTCATTAATCAAAGAATTAGCAGGATATTTAAATAAACAGAACAGGAAATTTTGTGTATTTTCTTAGAAATGAGTAGAAGCATTACTACTGTTCACACTGTAAACAATGTTATAGGGTCAAAAAGTTATTTCAGCCATCATTTTAAATTTTTATTGTGTTTATGTCAAAGAAAAGGCAAATCCCACATAAACTGTGAGTGCAATAGGAAAAGTTACGGTAATCTCACCCTCTAATATCTAATCTTTAAACATATCATAAACTACCAAATATATTTTTTCCTACATTCATCTGTTCACATTTTCAGTAGTTCACATATTACCACTTTCTAAGTATAGCATGACATGCAGTACCCTTTCCTGCTATAGATTCTATACCTTTTTGGTCAATGCACAGAATCAGTGACTTCCTACAGCTTTCACGTTACAGAGATCTGCCTGAGACTGTGAAACAATAGAGGCACAATGTATAACACGATCAGAAAAATGTAAATGGGGGGATAACCTCTATGTGGGTAAAAAGCATGCAAAATGAAGATGGCATTACCTAGCAATATATGCTGATTAAAACTCTATTATCATACAAGTCATGCAAACATCTAAAAATATAGGGGTTGGTGGGGAAAGAGAAAGGGATATCAGCATCTCTCTTCCCTTCCCCTCAACTTAAGGTCTCTGCAGAAAAAGACAAGCCTAACCAAAGGAAAAAGGCATTTTTAATTTTAATCTATTCCTCATAAATATCTTAAAATCATGTAAGAATTAGTTTAAGAGACAAAATAAAGTTTTACCAGTGCAATTACCCATGCAGGGTATGTAAAAATATATATGTATGTATTTGAAATCCTAATTCATTATCTTAATGTTATTTCCATAGCACCTACATCAAAGAATGTGTCAGTGTAAAGTTTTCACTGATGTGATTTCAATTGAAACTCAACTGAGCAGCAAGACCAAAATAAAATGAACAGACTATTTGCAGGCAGTATTTCATTTTATAAGTATCACTGCATTGTATGCAGTATATGAAACATTTATAAATCTTGAAGGTCAATCTGATAATGCAAATATTAATAATACATAAGGAAGTGAATATATGCAGTAATTTACAGCAATGCTTCTTCATTCTTTAATAGTCTGGAGATATAAAGACTTGCAATATTTCAGAAGGATTTACCTGATTTGTGAGATACAATAAGCTCAAGAAGTTGACGTCCTTCCTCTACCACTGCTTCTTTTAAAGCACAGTGGCTATCAACATTCAACTTAAAACTCTGGGAAAAAAAAAAAAAAGGGAAAAAGGGAAAAATCTCAGCATCAAACACTGAAGAGACAGTTCTCATAAAACAAACATACAAAACTACTTCTGCTTTTTATCAAAAACCACATCACCATTTACCCAATAGCCCAACTAATCTGTGATACTAAAAGCTACTGATATTTTGGATCTGGGCTCAAAATGTTTCCATTAGATCAGCAAAGTGCATCTGTGCTGAAACAGCTGACAAATCTAGAAATTCATTAGCTTTTATGAAAAGTCACAACCTGTAGGCTATATCTAGAGTAAAAGTGTTCTATAAAATACACTAAATTTATGTCATCACATATGAGCTCTGTTTTTTTCAGATTTCTTTGAAATGTTGGTGATAGCACTATTTATGAAACTATAAAAGAAATTACAGCATTGAACATATTGGCCTTATGTGCACTCATACAAATCTATTGTTTCAGCACTAGCTCTCAAATCCATTTTCAAAGAACAAATCAGATTGCTTTAGATGTCTATATTCTTAATTTGTAAAGCAAGTATTTTTCATCCTTTTTGCTCTAATATTTTTATTAGTTGTTCAGTTTTGTGTCTTTTTTATTGTATTGAAAGCTGTTAGTAGAGAGATGAACTGGAAACACTATCTACTCTGTGTTATGGCATTTTGTACACCACTTATAACTTAGTTGGAATAATTTGTGAATTCACAAGTTGGCAGAGTATCTCACTCATATTTGCATGAAAGAAAGAGAAATAAAATACAATAAAGAAAGGAGTTCTTGCTATATTTAATCATCAATCACACGGCCCTGAACACACACATGTAACCCTTGTTCTCTTTGAAATGCCTACAGAATGAATGAAAACAATATTTGACTCCTTGGAAGAGAAGGGTTTTGCTTTCTCCTGGGAATGAATTAACTGGCAGTGATTAAAGTAGACTTTGCGAGTGCAGATTTGTAGCTTCTGGATTTTATAAAGCTTATTTATATTTCTCCAAATACTACCAAGTATTTTAGTACTGAAGATATCACAAAATACTCAAAAGTCCTCATTTCTTAGGAAAGTGATCATATTTTTTCTTTCCTGTAGTCAGGTTGGTTGACATAACAGAAAATAATATAGCCAGAACTGTAACAAAATGATGTTTTTTCACTGTATTTGTTGTGGCTGAAAGAGGAACATTGCTCAAGTAAACCCTTAGCAGTCTTTCAAGCAGCAGTCTACCTGACGGTTAGCAACAGAATATTTTTGAGAATTTTCCACTCAAATTGAGTAATAAACAAGAATTTTGCAACCTTCAGCATTTTGTCTATCCCAGTTTTTCATGTATAAGCATCTGAAAATAATGTTTTGAACCAGCTGTTGAGCAACTGGTAAGTCAAGAAGCTAAGGAAAAATGATGCCTGAAATTTGACTGGCCTGTTCTTAAATCTAGAGTTTTATGAACCCAAACCTAGAAGTTCTTTTTCCCTCATAAAAGCCTGTCTGAACAAGCACTGACAATATTTAATTTACTGTTTACTTAAAACAGGCTTGTACTGAATAGTTTGTAATCATGCACTTCAGAGGAAATGCACTATGCGTGTGCCTCACACAGCAAAAGGGAACCTAAAGGACCTGAGAGTAGGTTGTCTAATTTCATATAATTGAAGCTGAGTATAGATGCAGCTGGATGTGGTAGTGTCTCAAGATGATGTGGATGTGTTTGATAGGAAAATTGGAAAAGATGAGGTATTCTTTTTCATTAGGAAAAAAAAAGAGACTTGCTGTCCTATAAAAGATTCATTTAACATAACGCACCAGATACTACAATACAGCTTGATTTTCAGGTGCACCTATTAAACAGTAATAATGTTAACTGAAGAAGTAAAATACGATGAATAAAGATGGAGCCCAACTTTGGGTTCTGACTAGCAATATTCTACTTGTACAAAATTCTGATTTTATGGATAAATTATGCGTGCCACAAATACTGTGAACATACATAAAATTTAGCAGAAATAAACTCTTATCAGCACATACACATCAAAAGGAGTGAACTATTTATTTAAGTATAAATACCAACAGAAGCAAAGCATGTTGTCAGCCAATGTACTGAAGTGTGAGTTTTGGCTTTCAAATTGCATGCATATATATGTAAGTTCTCATGAGTGGAAATTTCCTAACAAAAGGAAGAAGTGGACAAGCAACTCTGGAAAGAACAGTCCTCAGTGAGTGCATCAGTGCTCATGGTTCCTCATGCTCACCTGACTGAAAATGTGACACATAAAAAAGGCAAACAGAGTTGACAGAGTAATAAGATTACATATATATGTAAATCTATCTATATTTATATACATATATACACATCTTCACAGCTAAAAGCAAAATCAGACCAAACAGTTGTAATGTAGAAGGACCTTCAAACAGAGGACCTCTCCCATCCCAGATATTTCCCATTCCCTACTCTTTACACAGGGTATTTGGAAAATTGTAACTCTAACAGCGTGTGACCTAGGTACTCTGTTCCTCTCCTCTGATCTTCCCTGATAATGAACTGAGCTCTTGTATCTGAGAAGAGGAAAGGAGAAGAAAAGGAAAGTCAATTAATCAAAGCCATTTTTCCAGACACATTTGCAGCTATGGAGCAGTCTAAATATCATACATGAGCACATATACATTATGGAAAATGCATGGGCAATGGCCTGGCAGCTGCTTTTAAAACAACACATTAATGTCATCCCTAGCAGTAAGGATATATAACACAGTTTACAAGCTGCAACAAGCAAAATTACCTTATGAAGTTCTCTGCACTTATTTCCTACAGTCACCATGTACCTACATATAAATATCAACTATTCTTATTTAGCACAAAAGAGAGGCAAGAATCACACCTTTTTATTGAAGCTAGAAACTGTAAATAAAGACTCCAAAGTGACAAGTATTAAGTTCCAGGAGCGCTGTCTCCTGGTGACTACATGGAGGCAAAGGAGCTCTCCCTTCACAAAATGAAGCTGAGCCCTAAGTTTTAGGAAACCTATTGATTTATTGGAAAACAGTACCAGGTAGCCAAGAAGGCCAATGACATCCTGGCTTTTATCAGAAATAGTGTTCCCAGCAAGGGTAACAATAAAATGTTTAGATGTGGTACTAAGAAACATGGTTTAGTGAGGAAATATTGGTGGTAGGTGGGCAGTTGGACTAGATGATCTCGGAGGTCTTTTCCAACCTTGGTGATTCTATGAATGCTCCAGAACCATGATGGGAAAAAACCAGCATCTCCTGATCTACACTAGTCCCTGAACATCCTGAGACTTCCTTTTTTATTAAATGAGATTTAACTGTTCCCTGTTCTGAAAAAAAAAAAAAAAAAAAAAAGCAACAATGCATTCTCAACATATCCTAATCTCTCTTCACATCTTATTGTCTGTACAATTGCAGACAGGAAAGAATATTTGAAAAAAAAAATTTTTTTAAGTTCCCTCAAGGATTTATTATCTGGCTGCAGATACTTAAATTTGGAAAACTCTGTTGTACGAGTATCATATACTGTGTACATCTCGAGCTCTGATATGCAATCTTTCACTGTCTTACAACCCTCTGTTCTTAATAAATCCTCACAATTTGGTAAGACACAGCTGGGGTCTTCACCTACTCTTATCTTCAGTAAGGACAGTCAACCAATAAATAGTCTTATTCCCAGAGATACATAGACTTTGTATAAACATACGCTTTTTTTTTTAATTCATTATATGTCCAACTAAATATTTCTTGTGTAATTTCTGTCTCTGAAAGACATGTAAGCAACGTGATATCATGTGAACCAAAAAACCATAGAACAGTCTAAATGACACAGCTGTTCACACCTATTGCCAGATCAAGATAGTGAACCTAAAGAAATACTTCAACTCACCAGTCAATCATAATATTAAGATGTGTGATCTACTGGGACACAACTGATACCTCCTTTTCTTGAGGTGCATTTTTGATGTGTTTAAATACTTCTGAGAAAAATATCACCAAGGCAGTTATTTCTTAAAGCAAAACCATGACAGTACTGAAATAAGGATTTTTATATTTAAGTAATATTTTGGGTGAAAATCTAGCAATTTAAATTATAACAGTTAGGCATTGTGGCAACAGTCATACAACATGAACCAGCATGTTGATTAATTTTGGAGAACTACTGTACTGTTGCAGAGATATGTCATCTCTGCAACATTTTTGCAAATATTTGTCACTGTCTATTGAAAAAAAGCAGTTCTGACACGTCTTTGTCCTATAGACATTTAAGATACTTCCTTTGCACTACCAGACTTCTGACAACATTCGTGCTGCGAACTGGGAAGTAACCTGTGCTCTATCCAATAAATATTCAGTTTGAAGCTATATAAATACAAAGTAACTTCAGGGCAACAGAAAAAAATGCTTTTCTTCTAGTATGTCAAAATGTTCAGTATAGGATAATTACAGAAACTTCTCTAACGATTTTAGCTTTCAATCAGTGATACATATTCTCCAACTTTCACTTGTCCTGACTGTACTTTTTGTCCAAGCATATTTATAAACAGAGAAACTGGTGGAAGTTGAGTGAAGAGGAAGCAAAATGTGTTAAAAGGTGTAAGTGGCAGAAGACTATGAGAAACAAAGAAGACCGACTAGATGACGATTGAGAGAAAGGTATATCACTATCTTTTTTATATGAACATAAATTGCACGGAGCCAGGAGATGGACTTAATGATCCTTATGGGTTCCTTCTAACTCTGGATATTTGGTGAGTCTATGATTCTAATCTGAACACCAAGCAGAAAGAAGACTTGTTAGCACAGTACATTGTAAGAGGATACAGTAGACGGGACTAATGGAATTAAATTAAGAGAGAGAAAATTTAGGATAAATACAAGGGAAATTTCCCTTGAAAGCCAGATCTATTAGATTGTGTAATAGTCTCCTAAGGGAAACAGTGAAAGCTCTGATCCCTGGAGACCTTTAAATTTTGATTGCAAAAGATGCAGAAGTGAGGACTGCAATGCAGCGAGCTGACAGTGCAATAGCCGAAGTCTTTCACGTGCCAGAGTTTCTGACTGGCCAGATGCTACGTGCAAAGGGGCAGGCTCTATTGCAAGTAGTCCAGCAATAAGTCCACTTCTGTGAAACCACCCCACCTCTTTTCTCTGCCCACAGCCTCATTGCAGTACCAATGTTTTGCCCTTTTGTTCCCTCTTGAATGTGAATAGCACAGTTTTCCTACCCTTAAATATCTAAAGGGCAGGTGTCAAGAGGGTGGAGCTGCCAACAAAACAAGGGGCAATAGGCACAAACTGGAACATAGGAAATTCCATGAGAAAAAAACTTCTTCACTTTGAAGGTGACAGAGCACTGGAACAGGCTGTACAGAGAGGTGGTGGAGTCTCCCTTTCTAGAGATATTCAAGACCCACCTGGACATTTTCCTGTGTGGCCCGCTGTAGGAAACCTGGTTTAGAAGGGAATTAGACTAGCTGCTCTCCAGAGGTCCCTTCCAACCCCCACAGTTCTGTGATTCGGTAAATACCTTAGGACCTCCAATTTCTGTTTCTCGTTCCTCCTTGAATTTGTCATTACTCAGGCAATTTACCCAAGTTTTGAATGCAAAGTTTCAGATGTCAAAAAAAAAAAAAAAAAAAAAAAAAAGGATAGTCACCTCAACTCTACAAGCCTTTTTGCCAATTTAGTTTAGAAATCATAGGCTATTTTAGCAGATATGTCAATATTTCATATTCTAAGCTCATGCAAATTTTTGTGCTGCCTACTCTAATCTCTTTTTTGAGTTTCACTCTAGAAATTTTTAATAAAATGTTAACTTAAGGCTTCCTGAATCAAGTCTTAGTTTCCTTATTATCAACAGACAACAAGAGATGGAAGCATGAAGGTAGGAAATCAAATGGACAAAGTGGTCATAAGCAGGGTGAACCACACATCTTATGGTCCACCCTGGATAACTGTCCTTGATCCTGTGTGGTTTTCTAGAGACACTCAGGAAATAATCTTCAAAAGTCAGTGTCTTCTGGCTTCTTTTTCTATCTAGATGACATTTGACTGCTGATCTCATATGTTTCTAAGTACATCTTTTCCACCTGCAGACCTACCACTCGCAAAAACAACTATTTAAACAAAGCATGTTTATATTGTGCTGTCCTGTCACATGCAGAAAATAAAGAGTTTTACAACCCAAAGATAAATTCATGGGGCATGATATCCTTTGCAAATACGGAGTTACTATGGGGAAAAAAAAAAGAAGGAAAGAAAATGAACCCACAACACCACATAGGTGTATACTATTTAAATATAAAATAACTTACAGACCAAAAAGCACACCTTGGAAATAAAAAAAATAAAATAGTAAGTTTTAGAACAATTCTTGAAGGATTTTGGTACGATTAAAACCTCGTGGGAATAAAATATGGATATAATTTTCTTTTTATATGTCTGCAGAGAAAAAGTTTTTTGAAATTTAGGGATTGATGCCTCCTCAGCATCAAAATACATGAGATTCCAAATTATTAACCCAGTGCATCTGTAAAATTAAGAAATGAAAAATAAATTCACAGGAGATGCAAAGAGGAAAATTTACCAATCACAACCTCCACTCATGCTCTGAAATTTCTAAAGTTCTACTGAAATCTTTGGCGTTACAAATAGCAAACACAGACGGCAATTGTATTACTTCCAGTACTTGAAGTGTGAATGATATTTTGCCTCTGAGAAACAGCTGAGAACCCACAGAAGTAAACCATAGCTCTTGGGAAGTAACTGAAAACAAATATACTTCAAATGTTGCATCAAGTGTTCTTGGTTGTTCTCAAAGATCCTGGTTCTATATTCTTCCAATGATTTTCAATCTCATATATTTTTCTCAAAATAGATTTCATTCCACTTTCAAAACAATTTTCAGACTACATCTACACTGATGATACCAGCATACTAAAACTACAAGCAACAGCATACATTTTAATAGACATAAATTACAACTGAGTTTCTACATAATCATTATGCAGTCTATTAATAAAATAAACATTAGTTTCAAATCAGTGTTGTGTTTTTTTTTCCTAAAAGTGTTTCAAAAGTTGCTACATTGATAAATTAATGGAAAGACCATTATGAAGTTGTCATTCCAAGATTATTCTACAATTGCTATAAAGCTTTTAAGTCAGAACTCCAATGAAATACTGTATGTTCTCCACTCCACAAAAATGTAATTCAGATAGATGCATAAACAAGAACACCAATATTTTAAGTGACAACCCCACTCCTGTCAAATAAGACACTTTCTGTGCTCTGTATGTGTAAACCATAACACAAGTAATGGGATACAGATGGGCCCAGCTAACAGTATTCGCTTTTATTATAGCATCCTATGGCCCTCTCATGCACAACTGTGGAAATTTGGGTTGGCAGCAAAGAGACGAAAAGGAGTGCTGAGGAGGCTTGAACCCATCAATAAAATACATAGATGCAATATCCTTTTTTCATCACAGCTGTTCAAAGCACCTACACAGGGTAAAGTATCTACAAATTTGGACAATGGGTTTAGAAAAAAAAAAAAAATGGTACTCCTAACAGCATTCAAGTCATACAGTCTCTGGGCAAATGACTGAGAAATTATTGCTTACACTACTTGCACAGAGCAGTCCAAAAATGCTATTGGTTTGCTCCTGAGTAGGAATAAATTATGGCAATAGCAGGTAACAAGAATACAGGACAGAAAATGGACATTTCCTTCCTTCATGAAACAGACATGGTAATAACAGATCTCCCTCGCAACAAGTTTTCCTGTTCCAGAGGTGCTGGGAGGAAAAGTGTCACTCACTTCTCCATACAAAGAAAAGATATGTGCCAGATCTTCATTGCATTATCTTACAGGAAACAGCTTTAGATCAAATGCAATATTTCTGTACTGGTCAGCACAACAGCACTGTCAATAGCAGGATATATACCTGAATTTTCTTAAGAGTTGGGTGTTGTTTTTTTTTTTTCTTATTTAGTCCCCAGAATCTCACAAGATGCTCTAGTTCAAAAGAACAATCCAAACTGTTTAGAAACCTATATTTTTCCCACTGTCAGCAACTGTACATACTGTGGCTGTGGACTGTAACACAGCTACAGCTGAGTGCATAAAATGACAGCAACATTTAGTTCTGATGTTCTCACTTTCACTGAGGAAACAGAAAGGCTTAAACAAAGGTTATTTTGTTTCCAGATTTTGTAAGCTAAACAATACAACTGAAAATATACACGCATTCACTTTGTTTAAGGCTCATTTCTGACCTCCAATTAAGTCCTTTTATTTTCATGTGTTATTTTAAAACTGCTCATTTTAGCATTTACTTCCAATTGACATATTCTGCAGACTAGTTCCTATATATAATACGACATACATTCAGAAGCCAATGCAAGTACAGAAGGCCTTTCATAGTAACAGCATGACATTCAGAAACTAAAACTAACAATAGGCCAAACAGATCTAAGCTAAGTCCTTGAAGAAGCAATAGATCTGTCCAGTCACAGTGTTCCAACTCTTTATCATAATCATCCTGCAGATGCTATTGTATATTTTGAGGAAAAAATCAAAACTGGCTGCTATGGACATCAGAAATGTCCATACAGGAAAAACACAGTACATAACTTAGTCATTTCAGAGGCTTTAATATCTTTAATAAAACCACTGTTATTACTGCTACCACAAAGACAGGCAGTAGATTAGCCCAAGGCATGTGTATTTAACATCACTTTCAACGAGAACAGGTATTTAATACTTCTCTAAACTGATGTTTTTCAGGAAATAACATTTTCCAGGGAGATAAGAATGATTTTTTTTTTTCAGACATAGCAGACTTCTTGCAATAAGATGATCAGTTATCATGAAAAACCACAGAAGCTTCTTTATGTTACCAACACAATTTCTTAAAGGCAAAAATACAACCTATTTTCTGTATGAAAGCGTCTGCTGTTTACAGCTAAGAAAGTGATGAGACGTGATGTAGCCATAAATATTTCTACGGGATATGGGAAAACTTTCATTCTGTTTCCCTTTAGATAACAACATTCTCAAAACCCCCACACTTTAAGAAGAACTTGGTTTTTTAAAGAATAAAGATGACAAACTTCCTATCAAGAAGAAAAGTAAGTGCTCGAGTGAATCAACTTATAATTTTTTTTTCAATACTAATGATACTTCCTGCATGATTAAATGAATCTTAAAGGTCCCTTCCAAGCCAAACCATTCTATGATTCTATGATATTTTTAAGTTTCAATTGAGCAGAACATACACTCCCGTCTAAAGCAAGCAAACAAAAAATCTTGGTGCAAACAATGAATTATTTTTAAGGAGGTCATTATCTCCCATTCTTCGATGAGTTACAAACCACTTTGTGCTGCCTTAAAGGAACAGGAATCCACTAGTTCCCATCTTCTTTAAGGACAGCATATTCCCACAGCTGCAATGAGAGTAAAGTGAAACATCTGCCCTGTTGCAAACTGCAAATTTAAATGTAGGGAGGTTATAGCCACAGTTCTACTCAAAACAGCAATAGGCAACAAATAATTTGAAAGTAAGTACATTATTACAGGAGCACCTACCATACTTTAGATTATTTTCAAGAACTAAAAAATCTATCATTGTATACATCTGATCATTTATATATGTATAAAATGTTGCCCATACTCAGTGTTTCAGAACTTTAATTTACAGAAGTTCTGAAGAATAAGAGTTTTAGGATAAAAATGACTGACTACTGGTTCCAAATTTCTAGCTAATTTTAACTCCACTGAAATATATTTTAAAAAATCATAAAAATTGCTTGCACACGTCTATTAATAATGCAAGAAAGATTAAAAAGTTTGAGTAAATAAACTTCATTTGTGGTATTTCTTTAAAGAAGTCTTATATTATCTAGTTCTAAGTATGACACAGTACAGAAATGGCTTTGGGCAAAATACACACAAGAGCAAACCAATGTTGCACAGTTTGGAAGCTATCAAGAGCAAAACAAGAAAACAGAGTACTACTAAAAACAAACAGAAAACTTAAGAATTTAGATTTAAAAATCCCAGGTCTCAGTGAACGTATCTATTTTACAGTGCCTTACATTTAAACCTTTTCCTTAGTGGTTCCTCAGATTTCCTTCTTTGCTATCTTACTTCTTTACTGGGGTAAAACTATGTAGCTTTATTAATAAAGAGGAGTAAATGGTCACTTTAGCAAACTAAAATATTCAAGAGCAACGTAGTGAATTATTTGTTGAGCTAGTAGGAAAGTCTATCTGTTTTCATAAGTACAGCAGTACCCATCTAGATAGATGCTTTTCTCTCATGAGCTGCCTTCAGTATACTGGTTTTGATAAGAACTGATTTCTATGTCACCATTTTCACTGACATTACTCCATGGTGAAGACTCATAAAACTGAAATATTAATTTCAGTCACTATTTCACAGGTCTGTGAGACTGTATTGTCACTGATAGCTTCATGTTTAGTGTTACCTAAAACTAAGTATAAGGGAATGTCTGTTGAAAATCAGGGAGATAGGCTTTCAAATTTGCAATGAAAACTATCCATCCAAGCTGTAGACTACGTTTCAATCCGAAGGAAAACTTATAGTCATCAAACCTCATGGCTATTCATAGTGGGACATTCTGTGGGACATAAGTTGTAACTGTGATATAAGAACGAAAATCCAGTATGCCCTACAGTTAATAATTGTCATGTATTTGGCTAGCAGAACTATGTTTGTGTGCAAAAACAATGACTGAGTGTACTCAGTCATTAATTCCTCAGGTGACCCAGGACATCCCCAGCTAGTCTCTGCACAGATGAGATAACTGGCTGACTGGGGACAACAGACCAACCTGAGAAGAGGCAACTGTTTGAGTGTCTCACCACCTTCACAGAAATGCTGCTAATTGGAGCATAATCAGGAGATCTCACTGTAGGACCTTCAGACAGTCCCAGAGACTCATACATGCATCTCCTGTAGGATGCTGGCCAGTAATATGTAGATACTACATACATGCTTCAAAGCACTGATTAACATCTGGGATAGACAATCATTCCAGGGCAGATGTAAGAATTACCTGGAACAATATTTTGGGGAAGTGTAACAATTTAAGCTGAAGATTTTGTTAAGGGACACTTGTAACAGAAACTCACATGGCCATCATCTTCAAGAGATTTCACTCATACCTCATGCAAAGATTCTAAGAAGTGTTGTAGGGTTTGAGGCTTTTTTGGTTTTGATAATGATGCTGTCTTGAAGTGTCTGCATCACACTGTTTCTCAAAGTGTCAAAGATGTAGAAAAACAAGACAAAAAGTGAGGAATAAATTGAAGATTGAATCCATTACTAATCGTGTGCACTGGGACCCTAACGTGACAGTTAAGAATTTTACACATTAGAAAATGTGTGGGATGCTCACAACCTTGTCCTTGTTTCCTCTGTAAGACTTTTCTCAGAAAGTAGTAAGAAAAGGAATGGGTACATTTTTCTGCTTTCCTGTTCCCACATTTATTTTTCTTAGAATTTGACAGCAGAGATTTAATTCATGAATGCAAAATATTCTCTCTTTATGGCACTAATTCTGTTATTGCAACAAACATACTTCCAACAAAACAATATCACAGGTGGTGAAATTGATAATTTGTGCCAAGGGCTAAGGCCTTGTCTCTACTAATAAAAATAAAAATACTAATCTACTGGGTTTTCACTCCTTCTACGACCAGAAAATTTGCATTAGTGAGGAATAATAGTTATGAGGTTTGATAGTGCAGATGCAGTTCACAGAAAAGAACCGATACATTTTCTTTCCTTTTCAGTTTAGTTTGCTACTAGAGTTCATGAGCCTGAAACCTAAATTTAAAAGTGTTAAGCTCTTTTTACTTCAACAAATCACTGGCTAGTGGGACTACCTGTATAACCTGACTGGCAAAAGAATAAAATGAGCAGAGTACGCATCTTCCCAAAGACCTCAATCAGCACTGTCTTACAAAGATCAATCAAGGGAAATTTTAACATTGAGCTCAATGTGATCTGAAGTTCATACACTTCTGTTTAAACACAGATTAGGATTTCTGTCAGACAACTGCCACTGAAAAGCTGACAATCTAATTAATACAAATAACTCTATCTTCCCATTGTAAAAATGTTCTGTATTTTAATAATTCAAGTCTGCTGTATAAAAATGAATATGATAGCATATGTTCCTGAAATTCAAAGGGAAAAGGCATAATTACGGTTTTTCAAATTGTGCAATGGTTTTTTACTGACACTATATGCCATGAAAATAATTACAATACCATCAAACTGAAAGTGAACTGTTCTTTAGACATTTTACTTCACATAAATAAAGAACAGAACACCCCAAATATCCACCTTGTTTGATTAAATAGTCATCTTCAAACATACAACATTTCAGGTACATTCCCACAATACAACAACAAAAAAGATTTCTTTTGTCCCCAAATTAAAATAGTCATCAGCAGATGTAATACAGAGTACAGCTGGTAGCCTAACTTACAGGGGAAAGTAGAGCTGTACAGGTGCCCACACACTCATTTATTCTGACTGCCGCTAGCAATGAATGAGCTCTTGGCTACTAGTCCACATTCCAATCCGTTAGATGGCTTTGGCCTTACCTCCCAGAGAACCAAAAAGCAAAGCTGGAAGTAATTTGCCTGCAAAAGAGCTACTGTGCTTCTTCATATGGAAGAAGCAGAATAAGAATCTGACAGTGACTGAGACTCAGCCTGGTGATCGTCCTGTTCCTAGGACAGCACAGGTATGTTTCTTGTTATTCAATCAGAAATGAAAACTACAATTCTGCTCATAAAAACTCATGTCTCCAGAAGTTTCATGTTGTAAGGGGAAAACAAACTGAAATCACCAATGCCTTTTCTGAGGTTTGATCTCACTACGTGCTCTGTATCTTCAGAGCATCTACAAACATAATGGGAATCCACATTAGCACATGGGAGCATATTTATTTAGTACATGACAAAAATCCAAACTCTTTGCAAAAAAAAAACCAACAAAAACCTGCTGTGTAAGGCAAAACTCTTCATACTACATTTTATAGACTACCACAATACACACTGTATCTAGTCGCTGCTCATAGGCACTATACAATAATGTTTAAGAAGAAAAGACAGAAAAGAGTTTGCTCTATAGCTGAAATTCTGATAACACTTTTCCATTAGTTTCTAATTTTGTATGTAGTTAACTTAAGTGATTCATTTTATAATGGTCATTCTAGTATTACAGTAGGGATTAAGATGACATTTCTTCCTGTAATGCATCAAATGACTTCCTGGGACTGCCAAGTAATTTTTCACCATCAGATTATCAGAGAATGGGAATGAACCTGAGCTTTGGGTGTTGATGTTTTGATGCGGGTTCACCTAATGCACTTTTCTACCGAGCTACTGTGTCTAACTCATCAGCTAAGAACAATGCTCATGAATAGGTTTTCTTCTAACTTACACTGGCAAGTACCTAAGATTCGGGCAGAGGGAAAGGGAATTTCTTAATTTGGCCTTCTTTTATTTTTCCTTTTTGCCACAGTGCCTCGCTTATTGAGATACCTATCAATTGAAAATATATTGACCTCTACTCTTTACCTACAGCATACAATTTTGGTTTTGAGGAATGAATATTTGGTTTAATTCAGGTCTTTTTTTCACCTTGTCATAGCCAGAAGCAGCTCTTGGCAGAATTCAGTGAAAGCCTCATGAGGTTTTTCGAATATTTCTCAATCTATAATTCTAGCCTGTAATATATTCAGAAGATTATTCATCCAAGTGTTTCCTACTTCCACCCAATGTTTTAGCTCTTTGCACAAGAACAAGGTTAGTGACAGTTGTATTAATTACTTGACAGAAATGCATATCAAGTAAAGTGATTGAAATAATTATTTCAAACATTTTATTTAAATGACTTTGTGCTATGTTCAACTGTGGAAGAGAGAATGAGTTCCTTACTATTAAGGAAGCTTTCTTAATATTACAACATTGTAAAAATCCTAGAATAATCAGCAGAAATAACAGTATTCTTTTTTCTTTGGCTGTCACAATTTTCTTTCAATTTTGGAGATAATTTCTGAATTGCAATGTAATTTTGGCTTTTAATTTAATTTTCAAAAAGCAATCGGGACTTATTTCAAATATAGAGGTGATTTGTTGGTATATTCATTAAAACAAATTGCAATGCGGCAGATCTTACATTAAAATATAGATGCACGCTACTAATTAAAAAATAATAATCAAATAAAAAGCACCACAGAACACTTCAATTACTGATAACAATCATAGTATAATCTTGTCCTACCAAGTGTGTCTCCAGGTACAGTTTAAGGCTGTCTGTCTCTGCTTTAGGAGGAGTCCAATTCTCTGTTGTTTCCATGGCTTCATTTAACCAGTGAATGAATTCATCCAGCTTGCTTACAAACCCCTTACCAGATAAGAAAAAAGAAAGAACAAGAGAAGGAAATTTGTTAGTAAAATTGCAATCTGAAAAACGTATGGTTTTTTTTTTCTTTTTAAGCTGAGAATGTATCATACAGCAAACATTTGCCTTTTGCAAGCTTACAGAGAAAAAAAAAACAATTAGCAAGTAGGCTTCTAATAAACGAGGAGCAAAATGTTTTGGGGGGGGGGATAATCTAAAGAGACATTTTAGGACAGAACAAAATCTATATGACTGTGAGGAAATGGAAATAAACTGCAAGGTTTCAGAACACATGAGGAGGGGTATACGTAAAGCTGCATTGAGATTACAATAGCTGTTGAACCGAAGACCTTGCAGTGGGGAGACTGGGTGTAGCAGGAGCACTTCTGGATGAAAAAGTGCTGAATAAAGCTGCATTAACAAGTTATACCTTGGCAGACTGAAGAAAGAAACTACTTGTCAGAATGTATGTCTTGTGATTCCTGTTTTGATCCCTTGGATGAGACTCAGAGAGAAGAAATCAAACAGTAGGCGACACAGAATATATATCATTTAATATAAATATTCCTGATTGCATATGAGCCACACAGATGGTGATACTGAGAAGGAGCTCCTGCTTCCTCAGGAGCGCCATTTATTGCAAAATTAGTACCAATTATATTGTCTGATTAAAAATAGTGCCCCTGAATTTACATGATTGGATGATACTATAGGCACATACTGAGCACAGATAATTTTACTGAATTCTTATTCACTGCAAAGCAAGAGTGTAAAATAAACTGACCATGACGTTTATAGGCAGCCTGAAAATTTACTGTGAAGAGAAATGACCATCTATTACAAGCATCCTAAGACAAGATTAAGTTAGGTCTAAAACTGGTTATGTTACAAACTACCGACAATTCCACAGTTCAGTGTGAATTATAAGCTCCAGTAGGATAACAGCTTGGTATACACACTCAGTATCGCGCTCTTATCATTTTATTTGTGGAACAATTTCTAGTAATTACTAATCCATTCAGATAACTGAAAGCAAGCTGAGGACAAAACTTTCAAAAACTGGTAAGTCTCTCAGGAATCCAAATCCCATTCTCCAAAGTTGCACATGAAACTGGAATTCAAACTGACATGGAAACAGGAGTTTGGACTTTGGGGGCACAGCTGTGTTGCAATGGCTGCTCTGAAAGTAATACCACCTATTTTATTTTGTTGGGCCATGACATCAAGGGTGGACATCAGTGGTGTTATCACCAATATACAATTACATTTTGTTGCTGGTAACAGATGGCAGCAGAGGAGCAATCTAACAAACTGACATCTGACATGGAAGTGTGTAGGAAGCAAAGGTGTGCCAATGAATTCCTCTACGTAGAAAAAAGGCATCCACTGACATTCATCGCTTGCTGAGCATTTCTGGAGACAAAACAGTGGACATGATGCATGGTAGTATAGTCACTGTAGCCCAACGCTGTGCAAAGAAGTAGTGTCCAGTAGTCAGCTCCTGCCTTACGGCTCAAGTACCTGTTCTCTGGCAGAATGCTCTAGTGCACACTGTAGTCACGGCACATACTGGGCACTCTGAAGGCCTTATCTTAATTATCATATTTTTGGTGAGCCACTATGGGTTCCCAGAATGATAATTACTCTATTGTCACCTCTTTTCATGGAACTCGCCATATCCCGAAGCACGATAAAGAAGAAAACTGCTATTCTGCAGGTTTCATTACAGGCTGCTTATCGGGACATTCTGTGTGTGCGTCTGCTCTGGAGACTGCAACAAAGTTAGCTGCATCTCCTCCCACACGTAGGTCATGACAAAGGACTATGTTACTCCATGCAGTGGATGGAATGAATATGGGGCAAGATGTTCCCCTGACTCCTTACACAAAAAAAGCAAGCAACGCACTTGCTTTTTTCCAGCTCATAGCAGAGAATAAGAGATGCCACACTGGTAGAAGAGTGGGAGATGGGAGCTGACAGGAAGAAGAGCAGGAGGAATAAAGTCCTTCTAGGCCATCCAATAAATCTCTGCCTGCATTTTAGCAGTGTGCTGTCCTTGAGAGACAAGGTGATATGGTAAACAGAAAAAAATGAAGAAAGGCTCTCTCTTGTATGTGTGTCTTGTACTTTACAAAAACGACATGCATAACATCTACCCACAGTACACGATGTCTGTATGCCTTCAAAAAGCACTCAGAAACGTTGCAGGCCTGCACAAGAACAAAATGCAGCTATCAGCAACGGAGTTACTTCTACCCTTGCACAAAACATGTGCGTGTGTTAGAGTTTGTTAATTTACACTCATATTTGGAAATGCTCACGCACCAGCAGCATGGACTACTAACCCTGCTCATAAACACAAGCTGCAGCCTCGTACAAAACCATGCTGATACGCATTCTGTCACTGGGCACCCTGAGACATCGGCCAGGCACAGGCTAGGCTCGGCAGCACCAGTCCCATCCCCTCCCCATCTCAGGGAAGTCTCCTGCCAGGCAGCGTCTACCGTAATTTATTTCCCAAATGACGGTAATAAAACGCTGTTGAAAACATTCAAAAGAACACAGCAGTAGAGACTGAAAAAATCGAAGGGAAAGGAAGGGGAGAGCTAAAGGCCGTGCCCCGCCGCGCGGAGCCACCGGAGGAGGGAGCGCCTCTCTGCTTCCAGTGCGCTGTGCCTGGGCCCGCAGCGCCACCTGCCGGCACCGCGGCCTCGGCCGGCAGGGAGAGGAGGCCACGGGGCTAAGAGAGCGGCGGCACGGCGCGTTGTTAAGCCCGGTGCCAATAAAAGACGCGCAAAACACGCGCAAAAGCAAAGCACAGCTGCTTTTACCTCAGCTTATATGTAAGATTAAATTTGAACAGCGCAGCTCCTGCTTCATTTGTCACGCTTACTGATCAAACAACGCTCCGATGTTGTTGGCTGTTGTTTTGTTGCCTGCAATTTCATCTCCTTTATTTTCATGGCCTGGCGCCTACACCAGAGCCGCCTTTATCACCTGACCCCCAGCCCCATGACTTAACCCCACCTGGAAGGCAGCACCAGACTGGAAATTGAAACCTACAAACATATAACTGGATGCAGCAGCTCTGGAGTCATGAGCGGGACCGCAGCTCGCTCCTGCTGAGCGCTCCCTACTTCCCTCTGCCTGCCTGCCCGGGGACAGTTAGGTGCAGGCTCTGAGGAACAGACCAGTTCCCACTGCTGATCACAGCCCACGACCAACACACATGGTTCTGCCTCTGCCGGCAGAGCCTCCCCACCCAGCCCAAAGGGAGACTCAAGCTCCCAGTACCCACAGAAGGAGTGCCGGTGGTGCTGACGGTCCCCATGAAACCCTGTCAGAAATACAAAGCTATGTCCCTGCTCTTCTCACAGCACATGAATAGAAGGGGAGTCCAAAACATAACTGAAACCGCACTGAAGGGCCGTCACCCCTCCATAGACTGACCACACTGAGTCCCTAGCAGCCTGTTTAGCTGGAATGATCAAAGATGAACATGTACTCTGTGACACAAACTACACAACATTATTTGCTTTTCTCATCATTTAGGATCTTTCCCAGAGTAACATGCTTTCAGTAAAAGATTCAGACAAAGTAAGTTATAAAAAGTAATAGGGAGAAAACTGGTTTCCAATACTCTGACAGAGCATAAAACATTAAAAGAAAAAAAAAGAAAAAAGAAAAACTCTACAGCATAAATTATATTAAAACAAAGGATTAGACTTAATATGCAATCCTGAATCCGTATTGAGGAGCACTCAGTGAGAGAAATTCATAGGATGACAAATTGTAACTGATATATTTTCTTGCCCTTTTTGCGTTTTCTGTTTTAGATTATGTTTTCCTTTCTCTAAATATTTTTATCTTCATCAATCTTAAGGTAGGGAAGAGTTTCAGTCATTACAAACTTCAGTGTAGCTTCGCTGATTTATATTTGTTAAGGGTCTCATCTGGACGCTGTTATGCTTATAATGGAAATACAGTAAGATTTATCCAACCCATATTTTTGTAAGGAAAAATTAAACAAGTTTTTGGAAGTCAAAAACTCATAGTCAGCCACAGTGAAGCTAAAAATTACTGCACAAAATTCCTCAGGGAGAAAAGCGTGGAACAGAACAGAAAAATGGAGCACCAGTATAATTAATCCAGTCTTTGCCTTTTGACCAGCTGGTTCAGTTTTGCAAATGCAATAGTCTTGTACTATGCTAGCAAACTAGATGTTAGTTAAAAAACTCAAGTCCCTACATGACACAGCATAATGCTCTTCTTCTGTGCTGCTTAGTAGAGAAAGAAATTCTGTATTCTGAATGATTTGTAGCAACTTCTGTTGTAAAGTTTGCAAATAATGATAAAGCTCTTACCATTCCCCATGCAGAAATTTTTTAAGCATTCACCATTAAATCATTCAGTTTTTCATTTTGTTTTATGACAGCTCTACAGATTTTCCTAGGGACAGGAAATCTAATCACACACCCATGAACAAAGCTACAGCAAACAAAATGGCTTAATTTCACATGAACAAAGTTGTTTTTTGTTGTTGTTGTTGCTTTTGTTTTGTTTTGTTTTTTTTATTTTTTTTTTCTGTGATCTAATTCTATTTGCTCTGTATGGATAAGAATGAAGAAGACAGACAATTGTAAGTACGATGAAAAAAACTAACCATAACTCGGTGCGTCTGCTTCGGTGCTGGTGGCCTTATAGAATGAAAATACACTATTAATTTCTTCTACAAAAATCAAAGAATTAATTAACCAAAGAACTTTAAAATAATTGGTGGGATTTAAGTAATGACCCCAAGGCTTCCTCATTAATGACAAGAATTCTCAAATTTTGAATAGTAAAACATGACAATTAACTAGTTGAGTCACACCAAAGTACAGGGATGGATTAGGTCAAAGGCCAAAGGCATGCATGCATGTATATGGGGCCAGGGAAGGATGCACCTCAAAGTGTGCCATCCATCCTGGCTCTATTAAAGATAAGGGCCTACAAAAGACGGACACCCCCCAGCTGCTGCACAGGGCTGCAGGGCTCCCTATAGCTCATAGAACTGTCCAGAGGAGCTTGAGTTAGGTTTCACGTTGTGGCATGCGGAAGAGCAGCTGTGGTGGTGTGCTGCCAGCACAAGACACCCTGGAGCATGGCATCAAGGCCTACAGGGTTGGTCAGATGAACAATTCTCACATGCAATTCATTACGCTTAATGGGACTGTGTGCATTCCATCCATCCCAAATGTGCGTCAGAAAAATTAAATACTTAAAATGATCACAGAAATTGGTCATCTTTGGCATCCCAAGTAGTTTGTGACTATTTCTTTTCCTGTTTTCCTGGATCCTGTTCGCATATTTCTTCCTGATCACAACTGTTCAGCACACCTTGCTATTCACCACCTGCACCCCACTGCTGCCCCTCTTGGCACAGCCCATGAGATCCTCTCTCTCTGTGTCTCTCCAGTTTCCTACTTCATAGTCCCATTGAGCTTTGGATGCTTCACTCCATCTCTGCTGAAGACTGATCTCTGATAACAACTGCAGAATTAATGCTAACATGCATGCTTACGAAACTGTAGAAATGTTCCAGTCACTGCTGATATTCCTACATGTTCTCAGCTCAGGGGCGTTGCTCAGACATTCTGACTGGATTACACTTTTCTGACCAGAACACAATGGAGACCTCCCAGAGAAGCCTATACTGTCACAGCTGTGAAAAAAAAATACATATACGCAGGACTAGCAAGTGAGTCACTTAAAATTTTGCACAAAATGTCTCTCATCTCAGAGAACACTGCTTCTTGCACTACAACTTTTAAAGCTTCCTAGCTTCTTGCAGAGGTTAAACTTTACTTTTTACATTACAACCTCTCTCTCTTTTTTTTTTTTTTTTGGTCAGATAGGGAAGTAAACAGTTCTGGTGTTCAATAATTTTAGCACTTCAAATGATCTCATTTAGACTTTGAAGTTCAGCTTTCATTAATTGAATGAAATGGGAAGGGAGGAAGTTTCCATCTCAGCTGCAACTATCAGTTTACAAATCCAGCTTTTACTAGACCACGTTTAGAATGGAAACAGAATAGAGTGCAGTTCTGTAATTTTGAGCTCTAGTCTAAGAGATAGTACAGTTATGGTTACCCCCTCCTACCCCCCCCCCCCCCCCCCATAAAAAAAAATACTTAAAAGAATATGAAAACACTGAATGTTTTCAGTATATTTTTGATGCAAGGTTGCCTTAGATGAAGAATCTGGATGTATGCAATAAAGTAAGAACTAGCACGAACACTGTCAAAATTATGATACAAAATACAGAGGATGCAGCTGCATCCAGTTAACACCACTGTAGAATGCTTTATGTATGCCTTCCTTCTGTGTCAAATTTTGCTTTTTCTTTTTATGGATAAAATTTCCCAGATGCATAGTGCCTCTATATGGCACAGGTAGGGACATTAATTCAATACCTTTTGGCTTGTAATTTTAAGCTGTGGAGGGATAACGATGCTCAGTTTATTAGGCTAACATTTTCATTTAACACACGTGCTGGCTTATTGTACAAAGGCATACTTCTGGTCATTGCATTTTTGAAAGCACAAAACCCTTCTAATGAGTTGAACTAAGATTAAAATCAGAATAAAACAGAAGCAGCAAACTATTAAGTGCAAACATACTAAGCAATCTATTATGGCAGTTAAGTGTGACTCTACAGTGTCTACTCTGTTCCACAAACCTCAGTATAGAAGCACCAGACAACACTGCTTGTTAAATCACTAACCCAGACCTTTTTTCTCTCCACCTTCCCTTTTATTACACAAAGGGAATTCTCTTCTTAGAAGAATTGGTTATGAGGCTGTTGCTTAAAAATGAATGTCCAATTTTGTTGCAAGCAGACAGTGTTGTAAAGTTTGTTCCCAATTTACAAAAAGACTGAGCTCACAAGAGGGGTCTGTGTGCAAGGATGGGCTGGCTCTAAGGGCTCTTCTATCACAGAATACATTAAGAAACCCTTTGTCTGACCACAAAAGGACTTGCATATTAGTCTCAGGAGGAACTCATTCCTGCTCATGGACTTTATTTTCAAAAGGATAAAAGTGCACTTTCTTCATAGGCAAAGGTAACTCAAAGAAATCCAGGTACTCAAGAGGATGAGGCTGCAACAAACTGCCATGGACAATTTAATTGGACTTGGACTCAGAGGCAACAATAAAACCATTAGCAGTACAGATGTTAGGGATTCCCAAGGAACCAAAATGCCACAATGGAAAATATTCTTTGCGTTACACTGTCAAGATTCTGTGGCAGATAATGACTTTGCTGAAATACAGAACTGACCAAGCACATCAGGAGGATGCTAATATTTAATATGCAGTTCGGGATACATTCATTCACCAACAGTCTAGAAACTAGCAGCTTTCAGCTAAGAAGTATCACACTTACTCAATAACCTCAGACTATGAGTGAACATTTAAATTCCATATTCTCAAAACAGGGAAAGATAAAGATAAAAGACTTTTCATACTGAACATTTCTGTAGAGATATATCTTAGTCTTCTACTATATACTGCATAGTTAGGCATTTTTAAGGCCAAATATGATGCTAAACAAATCTTTCACAAGTGCCACCTCTTGGTTTTGTATCCAACAGCCACAGACAGAATTAGAAGCGACTACTGAATGTATTTTCTCTGATAGGCATCTATCTTATTGGTCACAATTTATACAGTTACAGAATAGAAAACAGCAGCACAGGATGTTTACTGGCTCATGATGTTTCCTTATTTAAAGTTCACAGTATATATCCTGATGCTGCAAAACAAGGATTAATATGTAAAAATATAGAGTTATATCAAGCAGTCAGTCAGACATAGTTCAGCTTTTCAGGGAGAGCTCACTGGAATGTCAAGAGTATTTCTTGGAACAGCGTATGTGACAAAGCACAGTTCTTAGAAGCCTAGGAAAACACTGCAAATTAACTCAGTTCTAATTTTGCCCCTAAAAGTCAATGAAAGGATACTCTCGACCTTACTTCTTGCAGACTTTTTAGTCTACTACTGAACCTGCAGACTTTACTAGCATTACTAAGTTATACTGTAGTCTGACTAGAGCAGAAATGGCAATAAAAGCTTTTAAGAAGCTCTTGTGTTCCCAAAGCCTTCTTGGTAAGAGAATCACAAGTATAAATGGCTTAAAAAGCAGGATACAGAGGAACACGCAAATAAGTTTTACTTTTCAGTCCATTCGAAATAACTACATGTGAAGGCAGAACCTGATTCTGAGACAATAATGTCACTGTCTCCATGGGACTGTTGTGTAGGAGCAGAAATAAAGTCAAAGTCAACCTTTCATGAACGTATCTTTCTACATTACTTAAACCTTTCCATGGTGCCATAAATATGATTCTTTCCTTACTCTATGCCTTGTCTTGCCTTTGCTCAAGATGAAGATCTGCTTTCTATTTAAAAGAACCACCACAAGCCCTCCAATACTATTTTAAACTTACAAGATCTAAAAAGAGACCTTGACAGTATCAGCAGATAGGCTCTGGAGCAAAACTAAAGCTAGTTACAGGAAAGCATGTCACAGTCTTCCAAAGCCCTATCTATTCCTGAGTGGTGTTCTCACAGATAGCAGACAAGCTTGCAGCACCCCCGATAGCACTTCCCCAGCCTTCTGATGGGCAGTGAACACCAACAGCCTAGCGGCAAAATCAGTGGGCTGGAAAGACACTGCTGGGGAGCAAAGATCAAAGGACAAACATGTATGCACTTGTGTGCCATACAGTGGCATAGAAAAGGTCCTCATGCCTTTGCAAGTGTTAAAGAGTAGAGAAGACCATTGCAGAGAAGGGAGGGGAATAGGAAAACACTCTGATACATTCATCATTTAAGGAATCATCTGGTGTGAACTTAACAGCAATATGGATTGGTTGTAAACCTCCAGAGATGCCATCTGCTCAGAAGGCAGTAATGCCAAGCATACAAAATGGCTGCTGATCTCTCACGCTGATGTGACCAGGCTTTCTAACAGAGACCCAATGAACAGCCATAACGCCAGTAAGGTTTCAGGCTTCCGGTGAGGAGAGAGTTAATTCTGCAAAAGTACAGACCAGTGCTGTATCTCAAAACTGGTATGGGATTCAAAGCACTCCTGAGAATCAAATAAATAATTAGCATATCTATCTTTGCATGGAAAAATTTCACATATGTCAACACATATTAGACGACAGGAAATTCTTTTGCCTATCTAACCTCCTAAGTTACCATGCATCACAACTGGGAACTGGGCTATTTTCAAGGCAATATTTTATTCAGATCAGCCAAGGCTTGCCCTACTCATTCTTTCACTTGCCTCATTCAGCGTCCCTAATCTGTCCTCTGATGAAATTTTGAGGTAGAATGGGAAGAGGTTCTTGGGAAAATACTTCGAAACTATGGAGTGAGCAAAATGGGCAGCAGAAAGGACAAATACAAGGGTTAAAAGATACCAAGATCCCGAAAAAGGTGATAGGACAAAGAAAGAATGGCTAAACAAAACAAAATAAACAAGCTAATGGAAACAACATTGACACACAAAAGAATTAAAGGCAGTGCAGTCAGCAACGGTGATGCTGTGAGTGAGGCCTGAAAAATGCACAAACTTCTGAATGATCATCCAAATACAGTCCTTGAATGGTCTGGTCAATACTATATACTATTTCTCAACATACACTCATTCACAAATAGCAATACCTGTTATCGATCATGTCTCCCAGTAGCTTTCACTACTCTTAAAATAACTGTTTCTGAGTCATTTATTTTCTACATAAAAAAAGATACGTGCCCAAAATGTGTTCCAGTAGAAGATAAATCTAAGTTTCTCATACGTGTTAGAGTATCAAGTATCTCAAGCTCTGGCTTTTTTATATTATAACCTCGAGTGATCCTTAGTGATCCTCGAGTGATCAAAGACTTGCCCTATGTAAAGAACAGCCAAGAGACGTGAATCTTTTTAGGTCACATACACTTGGACTCAGCTAATAAACCAAGAAGCAAGTTATGACCACAGTCTCCAGATATTTGTAGCCAGAGACGTACACAGGGAAGGACAAAAGCAGCAAATGTGCTTGAGAGAAGACCAATCATGTTAGCTACTCCCCAGAAGGGGAACTTCAGCTCTGCAGTTGCAGTTGAAAGCAGGGTCTGGGCTCTGGAGGGATCCTGGGCACAGAGCTGGAGTGCAGAGCTGGAGAGCAGAGTGGTCTGGCTAAAGGGGAACTTGTAAAAACAGTTATTCTGTAAAGGTTTCCAAATTTGGGTTTAAAAAAAAAAAAAAGAAGAAGAAAAAAGAAAAAAAAAAGTAACTCAGAATTAGGGTTTAAAGTGGGTATAAAGGCACCAAAATGAGTTTCTATGTCCTGGTTACAGGATAGGGGCTTATTGCTGTGATACATTCACATATTCGCATCCATTTTATGGTCCCAAATACTGCTTTTGTCCACTGTTAAAAACTCTAAACTACAACAGAATATATAGAAGTTAGTTCAGGATCTGTTGTTCCTAGGTACAGATTTATTATTTATTCTACAGAAAAACCTAAAGCAAAACGTTCTGATCAGAACAGTCCCTATTCTTTCAGTATGAAATGTTTATTGTGTAGCAACCTTGATCCAAACTCCATGGTTAGTGAGAGTATGTAGTCAGCATCTACATTTTTAGTGAAGCTAGTTGCCTGCTATGCTTTTTCTAAAAATGCTGTCAATATAACTATTGATGTTGAAGCAACTTATGGTGATGTAAGGGTACTTGGAAGTAATGCATTGCCTCTTCATGTAATTATTTTAAATGTTGTGTTGGCAACATACGTTATTTTCAGATTGTTTTACAACTAATCTATGTATTTTTGATTATAAACTGAACTGCATCCAAAAGATGAACTAACCTTCATTTGCAATTTTTCCATATAATGGCTTCTGTAATATATTAGACAACTTTATTTTGCTCAGAAAAAATAGGCAGTTATGGATGGCCGTCATTTCTTGCTTGGCATGCTCTGAGTATCTGGGCGTCAGATGGAGTCTGGGGGTGGGACACCCATGTGCAGCTGTTCGTCCTGCTGAGGGTCAGCTGTGACCTTGCACATGCGCTGGGCAGCACCACAGGACTCAACTGGCGCCGCCTGAGCGCCTCCTCCCACCAGTCCTAACATTTCCTTACTGTTTGATCCTATAGTTCTTGGAAATTGACCTCACTCCCCCAGCATTTAATTCCTTTGAAATTGCACGTGATGTACATATACCATGGTTGTTCCTGTAGCCTTAGTGCAGAGTGGGCCTATTGCATGATTTCAGTTTAAAAGAGGTTTGAAAGTTGTCTGGGCAGTTGCAAACAATTTACCTTTTCCCAAACGAAATACAAACCATGTTAAAATAATGACATTAACCAAATTGAGTACTTTCAGCAAATGGCACAAAATCAACTCCAAACATTCACAGTGCCTTTGTAATAAAAGATAAATTAATTATATTTTACGTATCGTTTTCAGTAAGCTAGCTGGCAAGTGACGGATAAAGGCAGAAAGGCACAATATTCTTGGCCTGAAAATCAGAAAGTTATGTTAATCACTGCTTATGTATATAATGTAAGTAAAGTTCTCTAAATGATAGTAAAAATAGCAGATATATTTTCAGTAAGACATATATTATTTGCAGATAACAGAGTTTGTTTTTAAAATATATTTCACAATATCTGTGAAGTGAAATAGTACACTTCCACAGTAGAAGTGGAGGTGCAGGTTATATTTTTTAAGTTTCATAATAGACATATTCATGCTATTATTTCAGATCAGAATGACATTTCAACGTTAAATTCATTGGAATAAAATTCATAGCAAAAATAGTTAGAACCTACACTAAAGTAAAAATATCCTCCTAAGAATGAATATTCATGAGGATGAAAGATTATTCTTTACAATTATTTAATTTCTGAATTTCTAACAAATCTGACTATAAAGTTACACAAATCTTGTTCATTTGAGAAGCAAATTTTCTATTAAATAGGTGCTGTAACAACAACTGGCCTCAAGAGGGTGATATATTACCATATCTAAAAGTTTTCCTAGTGAAGGAAAAAAAACCCAAACCACTCTTTTTTACTAAAATAGAGCAGATGCTATTTGCTTACGAGTAACTGCTGAATGTATTGACCTCTGCTAAATCCTTGACATGAATTAAGATACAATGACCATGATTTCCCCTCAAAATCAGAAAGTTGAATTCAGCAGTTCCTATTGAGTAAGGTTAATTGGTGAGAAGAGGTTACATATGCCACCTCACAAGAGATATTTAAATTCTTTGACCTACGAACTTGTTTTGCAGTTAAGATTTCTATGTTTAAATACTAAAACAGAGAAAGCAGTGATTGCCACTATTCTGTGTGACAGCAGCAGGGAGAAATTAAGACTTGTCATCTCTTACTTTCCCCATTATTATTTCTCCAGTTCCCCAATTTCATGTCCTGTTATGCACTCAATTTTTGTTCACCTGCAGTCTACAAAAGAATCATGTCACTATTACTTCCTCCACTGATTGCTTTTCTTTTGCCTCCTAATTTATTTACCTTCCCTTTAATTCCTTTTCCCTCCAGTGGTCTCTAGTGGGCAGTCCTTTGTACCCTCATTAAACCCTAACTCCGAGTTACTTTTTTTTTTTTCTCCATCAAAATTTGGAAGCCTTTACAGAATTAAATAACAATCTCTCCTCTTTTGTCTGTTGTCTTTTTATTCTTTGTTTTTAACCCCAGAAGCTTTGCTGTTTTTAACAAATTTACAATTTTCTCTCGTTTTCTGTAGTTCAGCAGAGTTGTGACAAATTTGTACTGCAATGCATAGGTTGAACCTGGCTTGGACTTATCTGAGCTAGTTTTCTGCTAGCTCCTAAACTTCTGTTACTGCTATAGTGTAGTAGTATTTATGCTTCAAATGATTCTGGGTGTCTTTGCTCTCATACAGCACAGTAAGGAAACGCTCCTGTAGTCAGATGTTGGCATCAGCAGGAAAAATTATTCAGTTTTTGCAACTTGAATATCTACACACATCTACATCTCCATTTGCTTGTTGGCTCTATATTGGTCAGCCTGCTCTGTGAAGTTTCCAAAGATCATCCAGCAGAAAGTAGAGGCAAATCTAGTCCTCATTCGGGTAAACTTATTTGATATACCTGAAATCAGGGTTCAAAATAAGTCTTTGCTAACAATAAAGGAATATTCAGATCAGATGTAAGTTTTGTTAGCTAAGGATAGTTCAGTTCCTTGTTAAAATTATCATCTGTGCTCCAAAATCTAAGGCAAGGATGAACATTTATTTATCTTTCTGGTTGCTTTTAAGACGACTTTCAAAAACCTTTGTAAGCCTACAGATAGACTGAAATAAACCTCTAAGAGACAGTTTTCTGTCCACATTTGCCACAAATCATATTCACTCTGATGCTTACTGACGACAAATATGATTTAAGAGTCAGTATGCTTTAATGTTTCACTTCTGATCCTAACATACTGGAAAGGATGGAGGAATGAAAACCAGTTGCTGTCAAAACATATAAAGACACACAAAAAGAAAAGGATATGAACATATTCTGAAGAGTTATGCAATAATCTTACATAAGTGGACTTGATCTTTCCTCTCAAGTTAATCCTCTCTAGACCCTTGAACATTTCTCCTGCTCTGACTCATCTCCAGCATGTACACATTTTAAGGCAATGATGCATTAACAACAGTAGATAGACTGGAATTTAATTTAGTTGGAAGTTAGCAACAATGTATTATTTAAATAATTAAATATTTAGACTAGACCATGGGGACTCTGCTGTACTGTATCTTTCTGGAATATCCTGTACTCTCTCGCAGAAAATACATAAAACATTAGTATCCAGGAGCCTAAGTGTATTATGTAACAGAACAGCTAGACCTTAAAGCACTGGGAAAGGTGCAGCTCTATGAAAACAGAAAGCAATGAGCATTCTGAGCATTCTTTCTTACCCCTCCGTATGTAACCATGTTTAAGATAACAATAGAAAACACAAATGTCAATTCAACAGTTTTCTGTTTGATAATGATCAAGGGGTGAAAAAAAAATCAAGGAGTGAAAAAAAAAATCAAATCAATATAATAAAAAAATCAGTACATTAACTAGTTAACAGAGTTTCTCAGTAGTTATCTCAAACTGAAACCAAGAGGACTGGGATGTGGAGTTTGGCTGCATACACAGCAAGAATCAGAAGGTGTTTGGTGCTAAAGGTTTCGTGTCAGATGTGAGCCAAATAGCTGATGTAGAATATCACTTGCAATCAGTTCTATATCCTAGTAAAGACATACTTTGAAATCATTGCTAAATTACTAAAATTTGGAGGTCTTTACACAGGGAATTAAAAAACAGTTTTGAATAAGCATGTGCTTCACGATATATAACTCCTGCAGTCAGTTTTAAATGTGCAGTTACAAATTCAGAATTTGCACAGCTTGCATATTAGTTGCTGGTTTTACAAAGATTCCCAGTGACAAACTCACTCAGTTGTAAAGCAAATGCCAAGGAAAAGTGAATGTGCTCAAAAGAGCTGTTTAAATTGAAGCAAACTGTTAGAAACCCAAATGTTCACCGTATTTCAATATCACTTTTTAGTAAGAAGTATTTGAGTAGAAGTGTGAATTCCATATGCATTATTGCTTAATCATAGTTTAACCAGCTTGTAAACTGAGGGATGGGCTTTTAAAGCAGGGGAGGTATCATTGGATCAAAAGCAACAAAATATTCTTCACTCACAGTACAAAATATGATGCCACATCCACAATTATGCTGCACAAAGCAGTAAAACTGCTGAGAAGACTGCAGAGTTGCCAAGGTATTTCTGGATCTGATACCTTTTTACTTGGTGTTGTATTTTTGTTGGTAGTTTTTTTGTTGATTTTTGTTTTTGCAAATTGCTCATCAGTAAAGAGCAGTATTTCAGTATATTATGAGCAGCACGGTAAGATTTATAAATGAAAAAATATTGACAACCACTTAACTAATAGGAAAAGTATGCAATCCATTTATCTTAAGGGAGCCAGTATTAAAGTACTTTTGCATAATTTATTGAAAGGAAGAAGGCTGAGGAGAGCACTACGACACTTGAAAAATCCTCTATCTGGTAATCAAAAAGAAGCAAGTCCTGTTCCCTGTCAGTCATCTTTGCTTTTTTCACCTGTTCTGACATTACTGGTTTATGTTCTGTTTTTCTTCGTTACCAAGCCCTATCAGCATTATCATTTTCTACAAGTTTTTTAGTACCCTTAGCACCACGGCCAAACTTCATTTGCTCTCTGTACATGCTTTTTGCCCTCATGATGAAAATCATCTCCAAACACAAGTAAACTTTGCTTCTCTTATAGCAATCCAGCTTCTACCTTAACTATACTATTTGCAACTTTTACATCTCATTTTCTGCCCAGAAGTAACTATGTCCTCTATCAATATAAACAATAAAAATTCAGTTCTCCAAATATTTTCCAGCCATCTCTCCACTACCCAAATGGACTCCCAACTGTACCTCCAACACGTAATTTGCTCTACCAAGACCATCAAACCATTTGCAGAAGCCTACAGCTTATTCACCTCTTGTCACTACGCTCTAAAATACAAGTACTTCCCACACAAACCCATAGGTTATTTGTCACTCTAACAAGCTTAGCTCTGATATTACACTCTCTTTTGTAGACTGCATACTTCACCAAACCTTAGTTCCCCCCCACACAGGAAAATTAATCCTATTATTCTAATAACGCGGAAAAGAGATTTTTAATCTCTGTTCCACTGAGAGATCTTGGCTGCAGAGGGGACAAATGGCTGCACAAGGGTGACAGTGCCCTGGACTGGACCCTGGAAGACAACATAAAGACTTGCAAAAGCTCTTCATTGTAAGATCCCTGGTGCACACTCTAATCCACAACATAAAAATGTGTCAAGAAGGTGAGTAACCAGTACCAGACTGAACTCCCCCGACAAAAGACAGAGCCACCAGAGTTCAGGGAAATTCATGAAAAGATGGATTGATAGATATCAGATGGCTGTTTTCAGAGAAATTCATGTATTCATCTGACCCTTGCAAAAACTGAGCTTGCAATAAAACAAGCTGCAAGTCTGTAAATGGGGAAAAATTGGCGATTTTCTCCATACAACAAACACTGAGGCCTGCAAAGCCAACACGTCTTCATTTAAATGCCCAGTATTGGGCACAGCATTCCATACTGTGGAATTCTAGAATGGCTGAGATTGGCATGGTACAGTGTTGCCTGATGTTCAGATAAAACCTCCTCTGTTCCAGTCTGCGCCCATTGCCTCTTGTCCTGTCACTGGGCACCACTTAATAAATCCAGCCCCATCCTCTCCGCATCCTTCCTTTAGGTATTTATACACATTAATAAGATCCCCCCGAGCCTCCTCCTGGCTGAACAATCTTACTGCAAATAATGCCAGTGATTTTGCCTGCAGGAATGATGCTGTCATATCTTTTCCTTTTCCAGTTAGTAAAATAAAAACTACCAACCTGAATCTGCATTCTAAAATTAATTTAGAGTAGATACTAAAAGTGCTTTCATGCTATTTTTAGTGTAGAAGTACATCTTAACAAAAGGAACATTCAGAATTCCCTATCACTCATGCTAACATTTATCTTCAAAACATAATTTCAGAAATGTACAGAGAACTGACACAAAAATTGTAATGTACCACAGAATGGAGATACCCGGTGCTGCATAAATAAGAAGCATGTGTGAAAGAATTAGCTGCAGTACAGGGCAAAATATGGCAGAAATACATAGTGTTTATCACAAAGCAAGAAAGTGCTCCAATTCAACAGCAATTAGGCCAGTCAAGCAGAATTCTGTCTGTGGATAATCAGGAAGATTAACAGTATGACAGTACCTGTGCAAGGGCATCTGCATAATTTAGAGGTATGAAGAAACACATTTGACTGATTTCCTCAGATGATTATATTCCATATAAATGAGACAATGGAAAAGTCTTCCAATAAATACCTTAGCATGCATTCAGCAAATTGCTTACTATCAAGATATGCTGAGATTTATTTTAATTCAAAATTATTCCCATCAGTATAAAATTTTGAAACCACTTTCTTCACTCTATTCAAATAGCTAAAATATGACTTTCAATGATTTTGAGGCTGCCATTTGTTTCAAAACTGTTGTTCTCCAAAAAGGAGAGGTTGAATTTCTTTAGTCTTGTTTTACAATCTCAATAAATATATTAGGCTAGACATTTTCCACAATGTAAGTGGATTAGAAACATGCATGAGCTTGCTTCTTGTTAATTAACTTCTCCTTTCATACCTGACTTCATTAGAGTAAAACTACCACTGAAAAAAAAAAGGTTTGAATTACTACTAAGACACATATTCATGCAATCAGGAATCCTCTTTTTGGGATTGGAGATTTATTAAAAAACAGAACTGAACTGAATGCCAAATGATGATAATTAAGAAGTAATGGCACACTTTTCCTATTCGGCTTGGGGAATTATGAAACAGAAGATCTGGCAAAAGAAAGGACTCTGTTGTGGCACAGGTATGGTATTCTTTAGAAAGATTTTGTTTGCAATTTTTCACAACCTCACATAACAGAGGGATTTTCTATTACTTATGTCAAATTAAAGTTGCTCAGCAAGACACCATAGTATCACTGAGGCAGAAATTATCTCAGTAAAAGCTCCTGTGTTGAAAAATTAATCATTTTTTTAGTTCTATAAACAGAAGACAGAATAATAACAACAGAATAACAGTGTTAACGTAAAATAAATAGTAGTGTTAACAACTGCAACCTTTGGCCCTTTCTGAAGAAGAGGTACTTCAGAAGTGATGCAAGAAGCCAAAAATAAATAAATTAAAAAAATTATATCTCAACACAAATTAAATTAAATTAAAAGCTGTTATGGTTAGTTCCACCAACACTGGTAGGAATATCATTGCAAAAAAACAAAACAAAACAAAAAAAAAACTGATTACAATGAAGTTATTATACATGATGTGACAGGAGTCAAGAAAATTATCCACATATTCCTGGACTAAAGCAATTTTTGTTGTTGTTGTTGTTAAAGAAAATAGGCAATACGAAGCAGGCACTACAAAGCCTTATTTCACTAAAATGATCCCTGATTTTCAAATGCTTCCAAAAACCTATTATGCACATAATCTTGGCCAAAAGAAACTCTGCTGTCTTTAGAGTATGTTTTGTCAAGTTTAAAGGCATTGATGTAAGTAAAATAAACAAATTCTGTATAATTAAGGTTAAATGCAGCCAGATATAAGCACAGTGATCATTACTGTTGTCTCTTCTATTGGTCAGTAGAGACTATTTTCATCATTAAAAGAAAAACAAAGCAGATTTTCCCTTGTTCCCAGCTCCATCTCTATGTACAGGCTTATTAAAAACACAGCACAAAACCACAGGATTATGACCTTACCTCAATTTTTTCCCATATGGTTTCATAATTCTCTTGATGTTGTATATCTTGCATGAGTTGACGAATTAAAGCTGATTTATTTGAGGCAGAAGTTTCATTCTCAGTGGGATGACTTGCAGCAGTCCTTTCCAACTTCCCTTCAATATATTTTTTAATGCAAGACACAGGCATAGAAAGGTCTTCATCAGAGAGAATATCACTGAGAGGCCCAGATTCAATACTGTCACCCAAGGAAGATACTATATCACTTGAAGAGCTTGGTGAAATTCTACCCATTTTTTTGTGCTTTTTTACCTGGTATGTTGGATACATTTCTGAATCTGAGTTCATTTCTGACAACTCCCAGTCATCAATATTTTGAATAGTTTCTCTTCTGGGCCTTTGAGGCAGCAGCTTTGTCAAATTTTCTAGCTTTAAAGCTAACACTTCAGTCTGTTTGAGATGTGAAGGAAGTGCTAAATATTCATCAGAACCATACCAGACCTCACCATCTTTGCTGTTTATATGACTGTAAGTTGGCGATGAGGATAAACTTTTATTTTTCTTTCTTCTCAATAAAAGAGGTGATGAGTTGATATGTTCAGAACCAGCTGAGGAAGCACTCTTTTGGCTACATGGTGAACTAAAAGGCTCAGTTTTAGCTTGTGATTGTCCATTTGGGTCTCCCTGATTACAAGAATCTGATGATGCAGAAGTAGAATCAGTTTCTGTGCCCTCTAGAGACTGAGAGTTATGAGAAGTAATTCCATTTTGTACAGAACGTCCTCTTTTTTTGACTTCTTTTGGTGGAGCTGTTTTACACATACGTACAGATGTTCTGCCACCTTTCACCTTCTCTGGAGTGTCATGAGACTTCTTGTGCTTTGATTTTTCTTTACAGGTGTAGTAACCAGGTTTTCCTAGACTTACAGGACTGTCCTTAAAGTGATTATTTATTGGGTACTCAAGATTTCTCTCACCTATTTTATTTAAGCAATCATAAGACTGACTAACAGCAGATGGACCACTGTAGGTTGACTGTAAAGCCAGGCAAAGTTTGGACCTGTCTGGTGGATCTAACAGTGAGGGTGTACTTCTACTCATTTCATTCTTTACTATCTGAGAGATTTGCCTTTTAAAGTCATTGGCTTCCATATCGTCTTTAAATACATCATCCTTCAGAAATAGACCTCTTTTTGGCAAAGTAGGCTGTGTAGGGGAATCCTCATTATAGTTAAAGCAGTCTCTTATGGATCTCTTAGGATTTGAGTTTTCACAGTGAGGGTGCTTGATTTTTTCACCACTGAGTTGTGGAAGATTGTATTCTGGTTTCTTTTGTGCAGAAACTGCTTTGCTCTCAGTTGATGAGATGCCATCTTCAGAGCAAGGTCCTTTAGAAACAGAAGAATTAGCAGAAGGAGACTGTGAAAGCTCATGTGGTCCTTCCCTGTCCTTGCTTTCATCTCCATCTTCTGGTGCAAGAGGTAAATGGTTTTTTTTCTCACTTAATGCTTCATTACACTGAGGAGCAACGGAATCTGTTGCTACTGCAAGTAAACCCACACTTCTGATAAGTCCTGGAAAGTCCTTATCCATCTCACTGTAGTTCCAGGATTCAAATGATTTTGCTTTACCTTGGCTGGAGGTCATATCATCTAGAGCACCAAGCAAATCTTCACTTGGACTGTAGTCAGATAGTTCAAATGCAGTAATACCACAATCCAATGACAAGTAATTTTGAGAACATTTGATAGTTAGCTGTCCAGAATCATCAACTTCAGTTAAAGAGTCAAGACGATCCTGAAATAGACAAAGAAATGGTATTGTTTACAAGTTTAATTTCATACGTTACACACAAGGTAATGAACTATCGGCTTTATGTTTCACTGCCTAAGATCTAGTAAAGCATTAATCACTGAACAACCAAGAAACTGAAAAGTTGATCTAAGAAAAATAAAATAAAACTTTAGGTCAAGTGGTTACAACAACTATTTAATAACATCACAAAAGGCAGAAATTCATGTTTTAGGGTTCTAACTCTAGGTAGCTAAATGTATGCTGGTCTTTTTCCCTGGTTTGGTCTACATAATAGGTATTTTTAAGGCAAAGTTTTACCTAAAGAAGGTGCAGTTACCCCTGCAATTTCACAATAAGCCATGCAGACTGTAGTCTGAACCAGAAGAGCCTTACTAAAGAAGACTGCCTTTTGCAATCTTGTATAAACAATGTTTGAGCTCTGTACTCTGCCCACCCCACTTACATTAGTCAAAGTAACATACAAAGAATTCCTCTTACTAAAAATGTTATTTGTACAAAAAGATAGATTAGACAAATATTTATCAACTGAAATCTTGGACTTTAAAAATATTTTTTATTTAAGATATTATATCCAGAGGTAGAACCAATGCCACAAACTGTTCGTCAGTAATCCAGAATTAAAAAGGGAAGTTTCTATAAAACTATCAAATTTCCATTTTGGAGCTGTATTTATTAAGGAAAATAATGACTAAACAATGATTAGTATTACAGCTGCATTTTTCCTCTAATCTCAGGTAAATATTAGAAACTGTAAGGCCATATATAAATCAAACCCCTTCCCAAAGGCCCACAGGGCCTTCATTTCTCTTGAGTAATGAGCTCCATTCCTCTCTCTCTTAAAAAAGTGTTTATGAATCTTAATAAAATTTACAATCACGTTCATTAGATCATTTTGCTTGGTCACTTCCCAGGCAGCCATTTAAATGTGTGCTTCAGATGAGCATTATTTAATGCCAGTATTACCATAGTTTTATTATTGTTTTTATTTCAGGGAAATATTCTGTTATTTGCACAGCTACCAAGAGGAATGACTTACTTAAAAAAATATATATATCTGTCTGTTTCCACATAGTAATATTTCCTGTAAAACTCTGTAGGCTGTATTTCCAAAACCTTCTTGTATTTATATTTGATCCAGCACAATTTTGTATTGTTTTTTTTTTTTTTACTCTTTCAAATAAGTTAAATTAATTAGCAAGGTATTTCTACTGTGAATTTCCCAACATTTGAATTGACTGTATACTAACGTAGACTTATACCAGCCCTTTCCATATTTCCTCTTTTATCGATTGTGAAATACAACTCATAGATTTGGTTCAGCTAGGAAAAACTCAGGCTGCACTTAACTGATTTTTCTTTCCTTCTTAGTTATCCCTGGATAGTTCCTAAAGGGGAAGAAGTCCTTCAAAATATTGATTTTCTAAAGTTCTTATTTAAAAAACTCTTTTCTCAATTTGGCATCTCTATCATAGCAGCTTGCCCCACTGGTTTTTATTCTATTTCCTCAAAACATTAAATCTCATGTACCTCTTCTTGCTGGCACCAAGATAGCCAAAAGTACAGTTACTGCCTACCCAGCTAATTAGCTGTGTTCCTAAGCAAGTCAATACAGAATGTGCTATATGCTTTCCAAAATGGTATAAATAGAGCCCAGTCAGGACTGTTCCCTGCCCAGAAAATTGTCTGCACGCTATGAGAGCTGCAGGAGCAGTGATGCGATTTGCCAAGATGCAGTTGTCTCTCAGAGCACAAAAGAAACCCTGGTAAATCACTTCCACGGAGTTTCTCAGTTAACACTGGCAGCCTGAGCCACTCTCACATCTACAAAGAAGATGGCTGACCTAAAGATCAAGGCAAACATTTGGTGAAATGATAGGTTCATGGACTACAGAAAAGCATAACATTTGACCTCCTGGCTCAGATTCAATTTCCATCTAGACTAGTATATTGTGTCTGCAATCACTTCTAAATACTATCTGCCACTTTCTGCCAGCTAAGTTACAGGATGTGGGTATATATGTGTGTGTGTGTGTGTGTGTGTGTGATCCTTTCACACAAAATATATCTACCTGCACCCTCAGCTTCTTCCAAGGAGCACCATAGGAATTTACTCATGCAGTGGATATTATTGTTCCTATCTTTCCTTAGTTTTTCAATTTCTTTTTTAAACACATATATACTTTCTACTTCTAAGTGTCCTGATGTAGGGAATTCCAAAATAGAAATCTTTGCTTTGTGTAAAGATTTTCTTCTATTCGTTCCAAATCTGACAGCTTCTAGGTCTTCTTAGGTGAAAAAATAAACTTTAATTCCTTGTTTATAATCCTCAAGAACTGAACTAAGAAAATGTTTCTGTAAGGAAGGGTTATCTGCTTGAGAAAAGCTTTCTTGGCTTGCTAAAGCAGTTTCACTATCCATATATGCATGAAAACCCCTACTAGATACAATCCTTACACTGTGAGTCATTTAGTAGTCACACAACATCGACCTGTCTGGGGAAGGATCCAGTAGTGTAGGTGAGACCAGATATGATTTTCTGTATGTTATCTTTTATCATCTTTTATTTATTTTCTTCAGCCAAATAAAGCCACTACCACTATATTTCATGAAAAGCTTGAATAGATAGATTAAAAGAAGATTAAAATCTACAGAGCAATTTCTGGGCATCCATTCAAGCAATAGAACAGAAACTTAACATTGATATTTTTTCCTGCTATTGCTAACCATTAATTTTACCAAATGCTATTTATGCTTTAGCTGAGAGAAATTAATGAATTGTGATAGAATGTACTGCTTTTATTTATTTATTTATTAAATTACCATGCAAGCCAATCTAGCAAATAAAATTAAATTAAAAAATAAAATAAAATCCCCACTGAAAAATAATCCATCCCCGTCCAGTCAGTTCTCTCTCCTTTTTTGGATGGACATTTTTTATAGCAGTTGTAATAAGAGCCATATGGGAAATTTTCTGTTTCTTAGTATATGAATCAGCCCTTTTCTTAGGTCTCGAAATCACCACACTCATGACAAAAAATAAAGATTTCACCCTAAGTCACCACTCTGCATGTTCAGACAAGCATCAATTTATTTCACATTTGCCAGAGAAGATTTACCATCAACAGCAAAGGAGAAACTGAATCTGAAGCATCAGATGCACACATATCAGGAAGAGGGGGTGTGGAAGGTGGGCCTGGGCATGTCTGAATATTGATTTCAGGGCCACCCACTTTGTTGTAGCAAAGATACATAAAAACTCAAAGGGGAGCAGAAAGGTATGCACATTCTCTTTAAACTTCAGAGATCTGAAATTAAGAACGTCTTTAGGGGGCTTTTGACTTCCTCTGTAATATAGACCGCAGAAGCCAAACAGTAATGCCCCCCAGCGGTCAATATTGAGCACAGTCTCGTTCATCTCAACTGTCGGTTACCTCGATAAAGGGACCGAGTGCACCCTCAGCAAGTTTGCAACTCGTATGAAACTAGGGTTTGCTGATATTTTTCAGAATGCTGTGCTGACTTTCAGAGAAATCTGAGCAGCTGGAGAGTTGGGTGAAGAAGAATCTCATGAAGTTCAACAAAGGCAAGTTCAGGGTCCTGCACCAGTACAGTTTTGGGGCTGACCTACTGGACAGTATCTCTGTAGAAAAGGATCTATGGGTCCAGGTGGACACCAAGTTGACTGTGAGCTGTCAGCGTGCCCTTGTGGCCAAGAAGGCCAATGATATCCTGGGGTACACTAGGAAGAGCATTACCAGCAGGTTGAGAGCACAGAGCACTGGAACAGGTTGCCCTCAGATGTTGTGGAGTCCTCTTCTCCGCAGATATTCAAAACCTGCCTGGAGGTGATCTCACGCAATTTACTCTAGGTGACCCTGTTTGAGCAGAGAGAGGTTGTGGCAAGGTGGGAGTCAGCCTCTCCTCTGACGTTATTAGCAATAGGACTAGAGAGAACAGCTTCAAGTTGCACCAGGGGAGATTCAGGTTGTACATTAGGAAATACTTCTCCGAAAGAGTGGTCAGGCTCTGGAATGGGCTGCCCAGGGAGGTGGTGAAGTCACTGACCCTGAAGGTGTTCAAGAAATGTTTAGATGTTCTACCATGGAACATGGTTTAGTGGGATATATTACTGATAGGTGGATGGTTGGACTGGATGATATTACAGGTCTTTTCCAATCTTGGTGATTCTATGACTCATTTCAAGGAAAAGGCAATCTAGCTAAATTAATCCAGATTTACAAACCATTTATATGTATGTGAATTCAACACTCCATTAGAGAAAAAAAAAAGTTTGATTCGTGCGTAATTGTTACTCAGGCTAAATATGTGATTGTTTTGAGGCACATTGCAAAATCACACTCAGAAGTCCATGTTCTCTGCTTTAAATCAGTAATGATATAACCTGGAAAGTTAGGGAAAACATTATGCAAACTT